>NC_056457.1:971572-1259072 GCF_018296145.1 Oncorhynchus tshawytscha | reverse complement strand
AGAGGAAAAGCCGTCACTGAGAATTTATGGGATTGAGTTTAGGGGGAAAAACAATGTGTTTATTATACATATCTTGTTAAACTACGCACAGACACACATATACACACTTATTTTTGTTAGCGTGCCTATGGTAGCAGCGTAATAAATTAAGGAATCACACTAGCCAATCCCCAGGCACTATATTCTCATGCGGGAGACTTCGGTCCACATGTGTTTTTTATACACCTGATCCTGTAAGAGGCGCTGTAGGGTAACCTTTTCCCTCGCTCAGTGTGTTAATAATCCATCCATATGTTTAGCTGGGGCACAACCCTCACACCTCACAGGGAATGCAGCCCATTCCATACGGAATACAACCCCCTTCATACGGAACACAGTTGCCAGAGAAACTAAGGCTTCTAAAGCACAGAACAGAACAGCCATTGTTATACCTGTAGTCACTCAGCAACTTCGCTGAGTGTACAAAACATTAAGAACACCTCGTCTGGGGGGTGCAACTCAATTTTAGGAAGGTTTTCCTAATGTTCAGTATACGCAGTGTTTAACTGTACCCCAAAGCTTCGGTTCGGTATGATCGATATTTTCCTTTCCTGTGCACAAACTCATGCTTTCAAAACAACAACTGACAAACGGAGAGCAATTTACTTTTGTCATATTTTTGAAAATCTATAAATTATTAAGGATTGTAAAGAAAAAAAAGAAGCTGGTGACATTAGTCCGTTTTTTATTGTTAAGTTATATGAGTTCCAATTTTTTGATAGAGACTGGATTGTTATCCAATGACCAAATGAATCATATCTCATTGTATTGTCTGATTTCGCTTTTATGTAACATTTACTTTCGTGATACTATGGTTACTTCCACAAAATATTGAATAAACCCTTGAAGAAATTGTATGATATTGCCTTATTGCTCAATTTGCGATCCTGAGAAAAAATATATATTCATGGAAAATATATATACTTTTACAATTTTTTGTTCAACCACTGGGTTATTTTTCTGTCAACTTTGGAACATGAAAAAACAACCATGTTATTTTGTTTTTATTTTGATAACAAATATGAAACTCTTGCATCAGTAAATTTGACATAAAATAGAAAGATTTAGAAGAAACTACACTGTGTGTATTTGTCTGACAAAACAACAAACTCAACAGTGTTATCTGCTAAAAACACATTTAAACTTTCACTTTCGGCATTCTGGGTTAAAGTCCTTCCCTCCCAGCCCGGTCTTGTTTGCTGGATATATCCCTCAACATACAGCCTCGCAAAAATATAATGTAGCAATTGATCTCTGATTGGGCCCCGGTTCAAACACAGGCTGTTGGCGTATTTCTTCAGTCTGTGAATTCTTCTGAAAAGGCAATCCATGAATTAAGCTACATGCAATTGTCTGGTTTCTGTTCAGTAGTATTGAAACACTGAAGACAAATACAAGGGAGGAGAGCATGATTTATGGAATGTAATTTCTTAAGTGAAAAAAAGTCACCCACCGCTGTTCTGATGGTCTTAATTCTTCCCATGACTATGTCCCAAATCACACCCCATTCCCAGAGCCCTGGTGAAAGTAGTGAAAAGCCATTTGGGACGCAGGCCATGATTCAACAACAGATGTGGGACATATTTATTTACAATACAGGAGGGATGTGGTTTTCTAAAGACCATTTTCAGAGCTAAACAAACAAATCAGACAACCCCTCAGTGGGATGTCTCTGTCGCCACATATACACTGTTACACTGGGCTATGGTGTTTGGTATCACTGGTCTTGTTTCACTTCCTTCATTGGGATTCTCAAACATTGCTTTCAGAAAGTTGTGCCTTCTTTGTGCGTTGTGCACATCGACTTATTACAGCATCAACTTTTTTCATACCTATTATGGTGAATACATGTGCATTGTATACAATGCTATTCAGACTGTGTGGAGAGTGGACAATCAAGCCTTTGTGCCGGGATCATGCTGTCTCCCCTCCACAGTGAAGCTGGAGGAAGAGTGAATTCATGGCACAGAGGCGAGCCTCTAGGTGTGTCCTTGTCCTCTGGGTGTGTTGTTCTCCTCTTCCTTTCCTCTCCTCTTCAGTTTATTTTAATGGCTCTACCATGCCACCACTGCTCTGCTCGCCACCCAAACCTGAGCCCTACCGCGGGGTCGGGGCCAAGGTACTCTCACTCCAGGGAGGGGGGGTTAGAGGGAGACAGAGAGAGAGGGAGGTATAGGGAGAGACAGAAAGGAAGAGACAGAGAAACATACAAAGGTAGAGAGAGAATGAGAGAGACAGAGGGAGAGAAAAAAAAGACAGAAACAGAGAGTCTAAAGGAGTCCTTCCCAAGCCAATAGCAGTGAACACTAAACACCCCAAGCGGAATGGTGCTGCCCGGCCCTGGAAAGCCCTCCACCCATGGTTCCATCAGTCAGTCAGGACCAATCAGACGAGGGCTCTATGAAGGGCCAGCGGTTTAGCGAGGGACCACTGGGAATCCACTGGATGCACATGATCCCGGACCCCAAGCCAGCTGGAGCTAACCCCTGCCTCTCTCTTTCTCTTTCTGGAGCTTACTGCTCTCTCCCCCCGTCTCCCTTCCCCCTCCCCCTCTCGCTCTCTCTATCCGTCTCTCAGACAGCTATCCCTGAAACTTGCCAAAATAATTATATCAGGTGTTTTGACCCATCTCTCTGTTCTCATCTCTCATTAAGTGGCCTGGCAAAACACCCACATCTGAGCAATAGTTTCCATCGAAAATACTAAGCGATATTCCAACATGTTTTCTTTTTTCTATTGTGTCCCAAATGGCACCCTATTCCCTATGTAGTACACTACTTTTGACCAGGGCAAATGGGGCTGTATTCAAAATTAGTGCACTGTGGAGGGAATAGGGTTTCATTTGGGACAAAGTTTTGTGTTTGTCTGGTGGGCTTGAAGTTGAAGACACCCATTTGCTGAAAGATTTGAAAAGTGGTGCGGAACTAAGAGCGGGAGATGGACAAGTGGAGATGCTCGCTTGGCCAACGACTTGACAGATTCCAGATCACCTTGTTTTTACCCCGGACAGAAAAGGAATTCAACTCAGATACCGTAAGAGGAAAATCACACAGGTTTGAATCCAAGAACCAAATAAATTATTCCTGAAAATCCATTAAATTAAAAAAAGAGTAAAGTATTTTCTATTTTTTGATGAGGAAATCTAACCTCTTCACCATACTGAAGTAATTAGTTACCTTGCAGAGGAGAGGATGCTCCAACAGTAAGTTCATTAGATCCAGTCCTTACTATGTCCCAAATGGCACCCCATTCAATATGTAGTGCACACACTTTGACCAGGACTCATAGGGCTCTGATCAAAAGTAGTGCAGTAATAATGAATAGGGTGCATTTAGGACACATACCACTCAGTACGCTTGGAGACAAATATAAACAGAAAAATACATTCAGCTTGTAATTCATAAATTCCTCAACTAATTTATTGATTACAAATGTGTCTGGCTTTGCAATCATCTCAGTAATATGTCTTGCAGTTTTTTTCACGTGTCTTTTTAATACATCATATAATTTGAGGAGGCTTTTACATCATACAATGGTGGAGACTTTCAAAGCAACGTGAATAATGCTGTAGGAGTCTCAACTCTCATGATAAGGAGTGTCGACAAGACACACAGGAGTCAATGGGTCAAAAAGTGGCAACAGTTCAAATCAACAATTTTTTTATATTTTTTTATTTATTATTATTTCAACTCATAGGATTCATACAATACATTTATAGATATATATATATATCTTTTTTAATCACCCCACCCCTTACTGGCAATCTGATATCATGTAAAATAAATAATGACAAAAAATCTAATAAATGAATATTAGGAAAGGGGGATACCTAGTCAGTTGTACAACTGAATGCATTCAACTGAAATGTGTCTTCTGCATTTAACCCAACCCAACACTCTGAACCAGAGAGGTGTGGTGGGCTGCCTTTATTGACTTCCACATCATCGGCGCCCGTGGGGGAACAGTGGGCTAACTGCCTTGCTCAGGGGCAGATCGACAGATTTTTACCTTGTCAACTCAGTGATTCGATCCAGCAACCTTTCAGTTACTGGCCCAATGCTCCTATCCGCCAGGCTACCTGCCGCCCATAGTAAATCTACTGAACAATACACCATTATAGTCTCAGAAATAATGACAAATCATTGATACACATTCATGGATGTAAAGGCCCGTTGGTTAAGAGTTCAGAAACATCCCCTGATGCTTTTTTCCATGTGTCCAGAGTGGACACCTTGGTCCTGTGGATCCTGGCTGTGGAGAGTGGACACCTTGGCCATGTGGACCATGGCTGTGGAGAGTGGACACCTTGGCCCTGTGGACCATGGCTGTGGAGAGTGGACACCTTGGCCCTGTGGACCATGGCTGTGGAGAGTGGACACCTTGGCCCTGTGGACCATGGCTGTGGAGAGTGGACACCTTGGCCCTGTGGACTATGGCTGTGGAGAGTGGACACCTTGGCCCTGTGGACCATGGCTGTGGAGAGTGGACACCTTGGCCCTGTGGACTATGGCTGTAGAGAGTGGACACAATGGCCCTGTGGACCATGGCTGTGGAGAGTGGACACCTTGGCCCTGTGGACTATGGCTGTGGAGAGTGGACACCTTGGCCCTGTGGACCATGGCTGTGGAGAGTGGACACTTTGGCCCTGTGGACCATGGCTATGGAGAGTGGACACAGTGGCCCTGTGGACCATGACTGTGGAGAGTGGACACCTTGGCCCTGTGGACCATGGCTGTGGAGAGTGGACACCTTGGCCCTGTGGACCATGGCTGTGGAGAGTGGACACAGTGGCCCTGTGGACCATGGCTGTGGAGAGTGGACACCTTGGCCCTGTGGACCATGGCTGTGGAGAGCTCCATAAGTACAATTTCTTTAAATTTGAGCAGCCATTGTTGCAATGGTAACTGATGAGGTTGAATCCACCTTTGTACAATCGTTATCTTAGCGGTTGTGGTTCCTTCCAACCACACTATCTGTTGGCGTTCTGACGAGTGCAAATCAGAGTCATTACAAAGCAGCATCCCTATTGGATCTAACCTATTGGATCTATAAGGACAGAAATGATGTTGTCGGCTTTCCCCCAGAAAAGGCATTTACACAACACATTCTGAAAAGTACCAGTGTGGTGCAGAACTCACATAATGGCGATGGATTTTGAGGTGTTTGATAGGTTCTATGGCAAATGTTTTACTTAATGAATTTGGTGATTGTTTAAAAAAAAATTGGTGATTGTTTTTTTAGATGATCCAGATATATTTTTCTATACCGTCTCCCAATCCATTTGTCTGTCAGCAAGTGTAAAATCCTTTTCCCACACAGTGGATAGAGTTCATGTTTTTTGTGCTGCTAGAATTAATTAACTATAGACATCAGAAACAAGTCCTTTTGAGGGGCGTCTTTCCGTCAGAAGTTTGACCAATGGGTGTACTGCTAGTTCTGCTCCCCAGGGGACCCCATAGACTCTCATGGATAGGCAGAGTTGAAGGTAAAGACAAAATGATGAACCTGGGACATTAAAACACTGGCGGATTTCCTGGAAACTGAGGAGTCCATTCAAATTGAAAATGTCTTTGAAAATATAAATACACTTCTTAGACCAAGAATCTGATGTGTGGCTTACACACTAATAATTCTTTATTAAATCATATAGGATAGTATGAAAGCCATTTAAGATTAGATCTCATATGCTTCTCTGTAGCTATCCACACATCTACTGAACATGCTATAATGGGTCCAAACAATAACGGCATTTTTTTTTAGGAGTCAACCCAGAAAATAATACATCTTGTAATCTAATTGGTGAAACTATTGACTTTTCTACAGCACGCCAAGTAACAGAAGCCTCTGGGTATAACCAGGTCTTCAGGAAATTCATTTGGAATGATAGGTGAAACAATTTCAGATTTGGAACTGCAAGGCCACTGAATACTTTTGTTCTCTGTGGTGTTGCATATTTAATTAGTGGTCTCTTTCTCCCCCCCAAAATGAACTTCTTTATGACAGAGTCAAGTTTAGAGCAACAGTCTATAGGAGGAGTCAGTGGTAACACGGAACCCATAAAATTGATATGAGAGAGGACATTCATTTTAATTATTGCGATTCTAACATGCAAAGAAGTGGACATAGTGGACCGTCTTTGTATATCTTCTGAATTGTTTCTAAATAGTTCTTCCTGCAGTAGTGTGAATAGAGGAGGATACAGTAATGCATAAGTTGGTGATTTGTTTCTTCACTGGAGTCATGGGTGGTAAATGCATGCTTCCCATAGCTGAGTTAAGATGTAGTAGTGCTGATTTAGACCAGTTGATCTTGGTGTGAAAATAGAAGTGGTGGAAAAAGTACCCAATTGTCATACTTGAGTAAAAGTAAAGATACCTCAAATGGAAAATGACTCAAGTAAAAGTGAAAGTCACCCAGAAATTCTACTTGAGTAAAAGGTTTACAGGTAATTGGTTTTAAGTATACTTAAGTATCGAAAGTAAAAGTATGATTCATTTAATAAATGTCCTTATATTAAGCAAACCATACGACACCATTTTCTTGTTCTTCTAATTTATGGATAGCCAATGGCACACTACAGCACTCAGACACAATTTACAAACAAAGAATTTGTGTTTAATGAGTCTGCCAGATCAGAGGCAGTAGGGATGACCAGAGATGCTCTCTTCGATTGGTATTGCAGAGGTTCAGCGCCGTAGCGTGACTGAAATTGAAAGCAATGTTCTCACCTTCGCCTGAGACTGCACTCATGATAAATGCCGCATGTGTTGACTCAATGGGAAATGACCTTAACATTTTCATGCGAGCTACAGTGCTGAACTTCGGAGATATGTATTAAATCGAGCTCTTAGTTTCCACTACAAATACCATAAAACGTTGTGATGCAATTGTCTTTCATATACACTCAATACCCCAGTGGACACCTTGAGAAGATCATTATAAAATTGCATCCAAAATGCAAAACAAATCTGTTATGCACAGCCATATGTAGAGGGATTCCTTGAGTGTTTATTTCAGGATAATTCCTGTGAATTTTCTCCCCTGTATCCCAGGTCTTAGTCCAGCCAGGAGTCACACATAGCCTGCAGCTATAGCAGAAGTGTAAAAAAAACACACACACGCACACAGAGCAAGAAAAAGCCAGGTTCAGCTGCGTGTCCCCTCAGCTTTTTCCTAACCTTCATAATCCTCTCTTCATAATTGACCTGTTGTTGTTCTCCTGAGACGGACCTGGCGAAACAGCTGCTACAAACAATGTCAAGCTTTTACGTGCATGCAAGCACGCACACTCACACATACGCACACAAACACACTTTGCCAAAACGAGGTAAAGAGAACCAGATTACCAGTAGATACAAGTAGCTGATGGCCAAATCCACATTATTGATAGTTTGACTTGAAACAGCCTGTAGATCCCTACTGAGAGAAAATATAAGACTCTTACCAACATGACTTGGCTGCTCTTACATTATCTCCTTTCATAAACCATTATCACTTAGACCCAGTTATTGTCTTCACCTCACCATTTATTTCTTATTTAACTAGGCAAGTCCGTTAAGAACAAATTCTTACTTACAATGACAGCCTACCGGGGCCCAGGTTAACTGCCTTGTTCGGGGCAGAACGACAGATTTTTACCTTGTCAGCTCAGGGATTTGATCCAGAAAACCTTTGGTTACTGGCCCAACACTCTAACTAGGCTACCTGCCACCTCATGCTGGCCCAAGGTCCTAAGAGCATGTTTAAAAACAGCAATAACCAGGTATAACTCAGTTTCTGAATGTCATCATCTAAGGAATAATAGAACCTATGTCGTCAGCAAGACCCATGATTTAGTTCAGTGTACTTTCCTCATTCTCCCAATTTCCCTTGGATTAAGTATTCTCTATTCTGTCTATTCTTCAGGATTAAATATTCTCTGTACGTTATTCTGGATTTGGTATTCTCTGTGTAGTCCTCTTAAACAGGCGTGTTACCATGGTAACGAGGAAGTCACTCAAATATTTCTCTACTCAAGTTAAAAAAAATATTTGCCATTCCATGTCCAATGACAGTGAAGGTTGGGTTAAGTCAGAAATGTCCCACATGCACCAGTTCAGCAGAAGAAGTAACATTGGGCAAGCCTCAGAACAGGCATCATAACCACCATAAGTTTGGGTCTATGTTTCTTTTCTGTGTGTAGTATTTGTTAAAGGGATACTTCGGGATTTTGGCAATGATGCCCTTTATCTACTTCCCCAGAGTCAGAAGAACTCAGGGATAGCGTCTCTGCATCCAGTATAAAGGAAGTCAGAGTAAGCTTCGCGAGCCAATGCTAACTAGTATTAGCACAATGACTGGAAGGAGACAATAGACTTCCAGCAGTATACCACCCTGCATCACACTGCTGGCTTGCCTCTGAAGCTAAACATGGTTGGTCCTGGTCAGTCCCTGGATGGGAGACTAGATGCTGCTGGAAGTTTTGTTGGAGGGCCAGTAAGAGCCACTCTTTCCTATGGTCTAAAAAATATCCCAATGCCCATGGGCAGTGATCACCGGCAAGAATGAGACAGCCTATAGGGAGGAGGTTAGAGACCTGGCAGTGTAGTGCCAGGAAAACAACCTCTCTCTCAATGTGAGCAAGACAAAGGAGCTGAATGTGGACTGTAGGAAAAGGAGGGCTGTACAGGCCCCCATTAACATCGACGGGTGTGAAGTGGAGCGGGTCGATAGTTCCTTGGTGTCCACATCATCAACAAAGTATTATGGTCCAAACACACCAAGACAGTTGTGAAGAGGTCACGACAACACCAAGAGACTGAAAAGATTTGGCATGGGTCCCCAGATCCTCAAAAAGTTCTAACGCTGCACCATCGAGAGCATCCTGATCGGTTGCATTAACGCTTGGAATGGCAACTGCTCGGCATCTGACTGGAAGGCGCAACAGAGGGTAGTGCGTACGGCCCAGTACATCACTGGGGCCAAGTTTCCTGACATCCCGGACCTATATACTAGGCGGTGTCAGATGAAGGCCCAAAATATTGTCTAAGACTCCAGTCACCCAAGTCATAGACTGTTCTCTCAGCTACTGCACGGCAAGCAGTACCTGAGCAGCAAGTCTAGGACCAACAGTATCCTTAACAGTATCCTTATCCTTTGACACTCATACCATCATGGTCACCTAAACATCCTCAGCTTCCAATTACCTCATTTAGCTCCTCTCCTCTCCCCTGTACCTATTCCACAGGTCATTTCTGTAAATTCAAATGTGGTCTCAGTCAACTTACCTGTTAAAAACTGTGCTAACGCTAGTTAGAAACTGCGCTTACGCCAGTTAGCAACTTCCTTCAAACTGCACACAGAGACGTAAAAATGGTATCCATGAGTTCATCTGAATCTGTGTAGGTAGATAAAGGGCTTCATTGCTAAAATCCTGAATTGTCCCTTTAAAAGTTAAGTCAATTCCTGACTACAGTCAAGTTAAACCAAGTCAATGCAGCAGATGTAAAAAATGGCAGCTGCTGAAGGAATGTGGCTTGGCAGGGACGAGGATGGTTGGGGAGACTGTGGCCCTGTCCCAAATGACAACTTATTCCCTACATAGTGAAATCCTTTCGACAAGAGTCCTGTTGGCCCTGGTCTAAAGTAATGCACTATATAGGGAATAGGGTGCCACTTGTGACAGGCCTGTAAGGCCCCCTCACGTTTACACTATGTTTAGAAACACAAAGATACATTGTTGATGGACAGAGTTTGCCTCTCCCTGTTTGAATCGCCTGTCTGCATGTACAGGGTATCATATCTCATTGACTGGTGCATGGAACAAATTATACACAAAGGCTTCCATGTGTCCAGATCATACTCCCAGGATAGTTTTCTATAAAATAATATTAGAAATATTGAGAATGAGTAGATCTACTATTATGGCACGCACGCACGCACACACACACGTGTTGATTGAATTGCATAGAAACATGCTGAGGACTTATATAGAGAAAGGTACTCTCCTCTGGTGATCTGTCTGGGGAGCTAGAGAGAGAGACCGATAAGGGAAACTAAACCTGGCAGGCAGCATGGCATCAGTGTGCACCCAGTTCTCAGGGCCAGCAAATAAATACGACTCACAACGCTCCAGCCTGGACAAGCCGCCAAAACTGTAATGTTACCATGAATATGGAATCAAATGGCTATATGGAATCATGTAGTAACCAAAAAAAGTGGTAAACAAATCTAAATAGATTTCAGATGTTAGATTCTTCAAAGTAGCCACCCTTTGCCTTGATGACAGCTTTGCACACTCTTGGCATTCTCTCAACCAGCTTCACATGGAATGCTTTTCCAACTGTCTTGAAGGAGTTCCCCACATATGCTGAGCAAACAGCCCTGACACAGCCTGGTTGGTGTGTTGGGTCATTGTCCTGTTGAAAAACAAATGATAGTCCCACTAAGCGCAAACCAGATGGGATGGTGTATCGCTGCAGAATGCTATGGTAGCCATGCTGGTAGCCAAGTGTGCTTTCAATTCTAAATAAATCACTGACAGTGTCACCAGCAAGGCGCACCTACACCATCACACCTCCTCATCCATGCTTCACGGTGGAATCCACACATGCGGAGATCATCCGTTCTACTACTCTGCATCTCACAAAGACACGACGGTTGGAAAGAAAAATCCCAAATTTGACCGAAGGACAGATTTCAAATCAAATCAAATCAAATGTTATTAGTCACATGCGCCGAATACAACAGGTGTAGACCTGACAGTGAAATACTTACGAGCCCCCCACCAACAATGCTGTTTATAAAATAAAAAATAAATATGAAAAATAAATAAAAATAACAAGTAATTAAAGAGCAGCAGTGAGACTATATACAAGGGGGTACCGGTACCAGGT
This sequence comes from Oncorhynchus tshawytscha, assembly GCF_018296145.1. Classification (NCBI taxonomy): domain Eukaryota; kingdom Metazoa; phylum Chordata; class Actinopteri; order Salmoniformes; family Salmonidae; genus Oncorhynchus; species Oncorhynchus tshawytscha. The sequence goes on along the minus strand of NC_056457.1, from coordinate 1,248,159 downwards.
CAATGTGCGGGAACACCGGTTAGTTGAGGTAATTAAGGTAATATGAATATGTAGGTAGAGTTAAAGAGATAACAACAGAGAGTAGCAGCAGTATAAAAGAGGGGGAGGGGGGCAGCAATTTAGTTTGGGCAGCCATTTGATTAGATGTTCAGGAGTCTTATGGCTTGGGGGTAGAAGCTGTTTAGAAGCCTCTTGGATCTAGACATGGCGCTCCGGTACCGCTTGTGTGGTAGCATAGAGAACAGTCTATAACTAGGGTGGCTGAAGTCTTTGACAATTTGTAGGGCCTTCCTCTGACAAAGCCTTGTATGGAGGTCCTGGATGGAAAGGAAGCTTTTCCCCAGTGATGTACTGGGCCATACGCATTACCCTCTGTAGTGCCTTGCGGTCGGAGGCCGAGCAGTTATCATACCAGGCAGTGATGCAACCAGTGCTCTCGATGGTGTAGCTGTCAAACCTTTTGAGGATCTGAGGATCCTTGCCAAATATTTTCAGTCTCCTGAGAAGGAATAGGTTTTCTCGTGCCGTCTTCACGAATGTCTTGGTGTGCTTGGACCATGTTAGTTTGTTGGTGATGTGGACACCAAGGAACTTGAAGCTCTCAACCTGCTCCACTACAACCCCGTCGATGAGAATGGGGGCGTGCTCGGTCTTCTTTTTTCTGTAGTCCACAATCATCTCCTTTGTCTTGATCATGTTGAGGGAGAGGTTGTTTGCCTGCCACCACATGGCCAGGTCTCTGACCTCCTCCCTATAGGCGGTCTCGTCGTTGATCAGGCTTACCACTGTTGTGTCATCGGCAAACTTAACGATGGTGTTGGAGTCGTGCCTGGCCGTACAGTCATGAGTGAACAGGGAGGCACGCACCCCTCAGGGGCCAACGTGTTGAGGAGCAGCGTGGCGGATGTGTTGTTACCAACCCTTACCACCTGGGGGCGACCGTCAGGAAGTCCAGGATCCAGTTGCAGAGGGAGGTGTTTAGTCCCAGAATCCTTAGCTTAGTGTTGAGCTTTGAGGGAACTATGGTGTTGAACGCTGAGCCTTAGTCAATGAATAGCATTCTCAGGTAGGTGTTCCTTTTGTCCAGGTGGGAAAGGGCAGCGCGGAGTGCAGTAGAGATCGCATCATCTGTGAATCTGTTAGGGCGGTATGCAAATTGGAGTGGGTCTAGGGTTTCAGGGATAATTGTGTTGATGTGAGCCATGACCAGCCTTTCAAAGCACTTCATGGCTACAAGGCGTGAGTGCTACGGGTCGGTAGTCATTTAGGCAGGTTACCTTACTGTTCTTGGGCAAAGGGACTATGGTGTTCTGCTTAAAACATGTTGGTATTACGGACTCGGACATATATATATATATATATATATATGTCCGAGTCCGTAATACCAACATGTTTTAAGCAGAACTTTTAACTATTATTATTATTATTATTATTTAACTAGGCAAGTCAGTTAAGAACAAATGCTTATTTTTTAGAAATGTCCTTGAAATGTTTTTGAAAGAAAAGCAACATTGTTAATGTTGTAAATGACTATTGTAGCTGGAAACGGCTGATTTGTAATGGAATATCTACATAGGCGTACAAGAGGCCCATTATCAGCAACCATCACTCCTGTGTTCCAATGGCACAATGCGTTAGCTAATCCAACTTAATAATTTTAAAAGGCTAATTGATCATTAGAAAACCCTTGCAATTATGTTAGCACAGCTGAAAACTGTAGTGCTGATTAAAAAAGCAATAAAACTGGCCTTCTTTAGACTATAGTTGGGTATCTGGAGCATCAGCATTTGTGGGTTCAATTACGGGCTCAAAATGGCCAGAAACAAATAACTTTCGTCTGAAACTCGTCCGTCTATTCTTGTTCAGAGAAATGAAGGCTATTCCATGCGAGAAATTGCCAAGAAACTGAAGATCTCGTACAATGCTGTGTACTACTCCCTTCACAGAACAGCTCAAACTGGCTCTAACCAGAATAGAAAGAAGTGTGGGAGGCCCCGGTGCACAACTGAGCAAGAGGACAAGTACATTAGAGTGTCTACTTTGAGAAACAGACACCTCACAAGCCCTCAACTGGCAGCATCATTAAATAGTACTCACAAAACACCAGTTGAAAGGTCAACAGTGAAGAGGCGACTCCTGGATGCTGGCCTTCTAGGCAGAGTTTCTCTGTCCAGTGTTTGTGTTCTTTTGACCATCTTAACCTTTTCTTTTTATTGGCCAGTCTGGGATATGTCTTTTTCTTTGCAACTCTGCCTAGAAGGCCAGGGAATTTTCTAAGTGAACCCAAACTTTTGAACGGTAGTGTATGATACGTATGAAGAGTGTGTGTATCTTTGTGTGTGTGTGTGTGTATATGATGAGCTGTATAGTCTGTACTGTATGTCTATATGTACAGCGTACAGTATATGTGGAATGTTAGTGTGTATGTTTGTCTATGTGTGTACACAACATATGTAAAATGTCATGGCAGAGATGTCTGGATTCATGGTCTCACTGTTATCGATTCACAGTTGAATGAAGCAGGAATTATGATGCACTCTGCACAGCCATTCTACTTCACGGGCCTGAAATGTATCATCCAGCCAGCGATATATTACATATTACCCAACTGAGGAGTGTGTTCACAGGGAGCTTGCCTATCAAGACGCATAGCTCATCATCCACCTTATATAAGCTCATTCAATAATCGTGGTCAGGTTGGGTATTGTGACTACAGAAGATAAAGAATAGCCGTGCAAACACTGAAGCAAGAATTGCATTGAGTAAGCTAGACATAACTAGAGGGCTTTGATTGTATTATAGAGTGTGAGTGATTATTCCGCTTTTTTGAATCAACATCAAATTTATCTCTATACAGATTTTCCTTGTATTCCAGTGGCTTCTGCCTAACATAATTTGCATCCCAAATGGCAGTCAATTCCCTTTATAGTGCACTACTTTTGACCAGGGCCCATCGTGGTTCACTATATGGAATAGGGTGCTATTTGGGACGCCTCATCCTCATGTATATCATTTTGCGTTGATGACTCCCATTTAAAGGACTGCCATTGAATCATACACAGAGTCCTCACTTATAGAAATAAAGAGCTACTGTAGTGTACAAAACATTAGGAACACCTTCCTAATAATATGATTGTGTTGCACCCCCCTTTGCCCTCCGGGGCATGAACTACAAGGTGTTGAATGCGTTGAACAGTTGTGTCAATGGATGTCCTTTGGGTGGTGGACCATTCTTCATACACACAGGAAACTGTTGAGTGAGAAAAACCCAGCAGCGTTGCTGTTCTTGACACTTAAACCGGTGCACCTGGCACCTACTACCATACCTCGTTCAAAGGCACATCAATCTTTTGTTTTGCCCATTCACCCTCTGAATGGCACATACACAATCCATGTCTCAATTGTCTCAAAGCTTAAAAATCCTTCTTTAAACTGTCTCCTCCCCTTCATTTACACTGATTGAAGTGAATTTAACGAGTTACATTAATAAGGGATCATGTCATGGAAAGAGCAGGTGTTCCTAATGTTTTGTACACTCAGTGTAGATTTATACAGTATTATGTAGGTAGCCCAACAATAGCTCTTTATAATATAACCAATGATCTCGAGCATCAATAAGAGAATAGTTCATAAGATCTTTACGAAACATTAAAAAATGTATTCCATATTTTATACTGTTAATAATACATATCTGGTTTTTGTTTTTAGAATGAACCTAATAAAACTAACATTGTGGGTGGAAATGAGATCTCAGAAGACTTTTTAGCACCTTATCCGGTCATATGTTCACTGATAAATCTATGACGGTAGCCTGGTTCTGACCCCTGTATGGCTGTCATTTCAGTTGCAATGCTTAACACAGAGAGCAAGAGAAAATAAATCAAGGAGAAAACAGGGGAGACCACTGAAGAGGTCCAAAACAGAATCTAGATGAAAATAAACCACCTCAAAAGTGCATTTGAAGCTGGGAAAGACAGACAGAGGAGGAAGGGAATGGGGACAACATCCATAATGGTCGACGGTGTGAGTGTGTGTGTGCGCGACTGATTCTTCTGTGTCAGGGAGACCACTATGAGCTACCAGAGGTGTGGACTCGAGTCACATGACTTGGACACGAGTCATGCTCGAGTCACAAATATGATGACTTACAACTCGACTTTAAGTTTAACACCAATGACTCGTGACTTAACTTGGACTTGAGCCTTTTGACTCGACCTGACTTGATACCCTACCCAAGCCCAGATATTGAAAATGATGCTATTAAAAAACTGTGCGGCGCATCAACTCTTCATTTAACAGATTACAGTTTGAATCGGACAGCAGCCAATCAAGTTGTGCCAGCCGACAAAAACGTTGTTCGTGGCAGTGAGGAGGAACGTCAGCGGGTAAATTCAGATGGAGCCCTTGGAAAGATGATACCCAAAATGATTATTTTCGGATATAAAGACTACGCTGTATCAACAAAAAACGGATTGCAAATTGCAAATCACGCGGGAAGAAGATTACAGACGGAGGCGCAACAACTTCCAACTTTGTTCAACATTTGAAGCAGCACAAAGAACGGTAAGTCGTGGCTAATATAGCTGACAGCTATATAATTTATATCTTTGCTAGTGTAGCATGTAGGCTAACGGAAGGTTAAATCAATGAGCCTCCACACAGTCAGTCAGTGCGGGAACGAGAACATTGCACTCAAGATTGAGCTACAACTGGCTAGGCAGTTGGTAGCCTAAATCCTGCTAAATCCTGTTCCTAAAACCATTGACTTACGTTAACCTACTGTAACCACACACAGAGGGTATGTGTGTGTCTGTGTGTGTTAAGGTTGGGCGATTGTGTACAAGCCTACATCGCCCGTTTGAGCCCCATAGCGATCCTTGATAGTCGATCACTATGGGGGGGATCTTTTCATGGCTACCCATGTATTTCCATGGAAATGTAAAGTTAATTTGGAAAGTAATGAATATACACTGCTCAAAAAAATAAAAGGAACGCTTAAACAACACAATGTAACTCCAAGTCAATCACACTTCTGTGAAATCAAACTGTCCACTTAGGAAGCAACACTGATTGACAATAAATTTCACATGCTGTTGTGCAAATGGAATAGACAACAGGTGGAAATTATTGGCAATTAGCAAGAAACCCCCAATAAAGGAGTGGTTCTGCAGGTGGGGACCACAGACCACTTCTCAGTTCCTATGCTTCCTGGCTGATGTTTTGGTCACTTTTGAATGCTGGCGGTGCTTTCACTCTAGTGGTAGCATGAGACGGAGTCTACAACCCACACAAGTGTCTCAGGTAGTGCAGCTCATCCAGGATGGCACATCAATGCGAGCTGTGGTAAGAAGGTTTGCTGTGTCTGTCAGCGTAGTGTCCAGACCATGGAGGAGCCACCAGGAGACAGGCCAGTGCATCAGGAGACGTGGAGGAGGCCGTAGGAGGGCAACAACCCAGGATCAGGACCGCTACCTCCGCCTTTGTGCAAGGTGGAGCAGGAGGCGCACTGCCAGAGCCTTGCAAAATGACCAACAGCAGGCCACAAATGTGCATGTGTCTGCTAAAACGGTCACAAATGTGCATGTGTCTGCTAAAATGGTCAGAAACAGACTCCATGAGGGTGGTATGAGGGCCCAACTTCCACAGGTGGGGGTTGTGCTTACAGCCCAACACAGTGCAGGACGTTTGGCAATTGCCAGAGAACACCATGATTGGCAAATTCGCCACTGGCGCCCTGTGATCTTCACAGATGAAAGCAGGTTCACACTGAGCACGTGACAGATGTGACAGAGTCTGGAGATGCCGTGGAGAATGTTCTGCTGCCTTCAACAACCTTAGAGCATGACCGGTTTGGCGGTGGGTCAGTCATGGTGTGGGGTGGCATTTCTTTGGGGGGCCGCACAGCCCTCCATGTGCTCGCCAGAGGTAGCCTGACTGCCATTAGGTACCGAGATGAGATCCTCAGACCCCTTGTGAGACCATATGCTGGTGCGGTTAGCCCTGGGTTCCTCCTAATGCACGACAATGCTAGACCTCATGTGGCTGGAGTGTGTCAGCAGTTCCTGCAAGAGGAAGGCATTGATGCTATGGACTGGCCCGCCATGTCTGGGACATCATGTCTCGCTCCATCCAGCACAACAGACTGTCCAGTAGTTGGCGGATGCTTTAGTCCAGGTCTGGGAGGAGATCCCTCAGGACACCATTCACCACCTCATCAGGAGCATGCCCAGGCCTTGTAGGGAGGTCATACAAGCATGTGGAGGCCACACACACTACTGAGCCTCATTTTGACTTGTTTTAAGGACATTACATCAAAGTTGGATCAGCCTGTAGAATAGTTTTCCACTTTAATTTTGAGTGTGACTCCAAATTCAGACCTCCATGGGTTGATAAATTTGATTTACATAGATAATTTGTGTGATTTTGTTGTCAGCACATTCAACTATGTAAAGAAAAAAGTATTTAATAAGAATATTTCATTCATTCAGATCTAAGATGTGTTATTTTAGTGTTCCATTTATTTTTTTTGAGCAGTGTATATATTTTTTAAAAGCATTCATGATTTGCGTAAATGTAATATATTAACTATTACTCTTGTTAAAAATATGAAATCGTATTACATTTGGTGAAGAGCATATTATGACTTGTTTAGGACTCAAAACTCAAAGTTTAGGACTTGAGACTTGTCGGTCTTGACTTGGGACTTGAGTGCTAAGACTTGAGGACTTACTTGTGACTTGTAAAACAATGACTTGGTCCCACCTCTGTGAGCTACAGTACAGTACTGGATCCCTTAAGCTCTGAGCTGGGAGTGGGACACTGATGACCTAACTGAACTATATGCGCTACTGTCTGCTGCTTGATTGGACAAATGTAAATATTTGAACTCTTGGAAATGTGTCTGCTGTGATCGAGGCCAAAGTATCCAACACCATAAATGAGTTCAGAGCCACACACGCACGCACGCACACATGCACACACAGCCTGTCTCACAGCTAATGTGAGGTGTCATTTTTCCAGCTTCTACATCTGCCACTAACTAACATAACCTGTTTCCCAAATGGCACTCTATTCCCTTTATAGTGCACTATAAAGGGAAGAATGTGTGTGTCACAGTGCATGGGCACCGAGGAATGTTAGTATGGTGCTATTCTGAACATATTGTTTGTGAAAGCTGATGTAATGTTAGACGTGGAGAGTGTTTTGGAGCCGGTGCCACTCTGTGTTAAGCCAGGCTCAGGCCCAGCAGGTTACTAATGTCCTCCACATTACGGCCAGAGGTGGGTGAGGTGTAGACAAAACAGCTAAGCCCAAACACCCCCGGCAATGAACGCACACAAACAGACGTGCACACACAAATACATGCGTACACACACAAATACATGCGTACACACACACACACACACACACACACACACACACACACACACACACACACACACACACACACACACACACACACACACACACACACACACACACACACACACACACACACACACACACACACACACACACACAGCTTGTCTGGTTAGCAAGCAACAGCTAATGTGATGTGTCAGCTACATCTGTCACTAACTAACATAATCTGCATCCCATATGGCACTATATTCCCTTTACAGTGCACTACTTTTGATCCACATTATATATGGAATAGGGTGACATTTGGGATGCAAACATATAGTATGCCTTCTCCAGTACTACAGTAAACTTGACATTGTATATTATTCCACTGTATTAATAAAACTACTCAAAATCACAAATATATTGATTTCAGATATTGTACCAATATATCATATGAGTATAGCAATATCTATCATATGTACTTTTTGGACCTAAACCTGCCACACCCTGATCTGTTTCACCGGTCTTTGTGATCGTCTCCACCCCCCTACAGGTGTCGCCCATCTTCCCCATTATCCCCTGTGTATATATACCTGCGTTCTCTGTTTGTCTGTTGCCAGTTCGTCTTGTTTGTCAAGCCAACCAGCGTTTTTGTGTCAGCGCCTGCTTTTTGTGTCTGTTTTCTCGTCCTCCTGGTTTTTGACCCTTGCCTGTCCTGACCCTGTACCCACCCGTCTGACCACTCTGCCTGCCCCTGACCCTGAGCTTGCCTGCCGTCCTGTACCTTTGCCCCTGTTGCTGTAATAAACATTGTTACTTCGACACGGTCTGCATCTGGGTCTTACCTTGATACCTGATAAAACCTATAGCAATGTATTCAATATTAGTCAAAAAAAGTAAAAGAAAATTGGAATGAAAACATTTTCCAATCTTAAAAAAAAAAAGAATTGTCATAAATCTTTTAGGTCTTCGAGATATAGTGATATTTTTCAAAATATTAAATATGTGATGACATGTAAAATATTATGATTTTAGGAACAAATAAACTAAACAAAATTAAGATTATTGTATTTGAAATGATGCCCAAAGTTGCATACATTTTGGACAATGTCACGAGTTCGACCGAGGGTGGCTCCCCTTCCCGTTCAGGTGGCACTCGGCGGTCGTCGTCGCCGGCCTATTAGCTGCCACTGATTTTCTTTTCCTCCCCCTCCTTGTATGTTTATTGTTAGCACCTGTATGTTAGTAATTAGTTGGGCTTAATTAGACAGCCGGCCCGCCTGTTTCTTTGTGCGGGATTAATTATTGTAACCTTCGTGTAGGTAGTAGACGAATGTGTTTGTTCCTGGTCGTGTATTCTGCTGTACTGTTTTCGTCCCCCGTGTTTGGGGCATTTGTTTTTGAGCACCCAGTGTTTCGTGAGTGCATTAAATAGCACAGTAGTGAACTCTCTGTTTCCTGCGTCTGACTCCACACCCACGACACCCGGAGCGTTACAGACAATAGCTCCTTATGACAATCTCTGGATTGCAGATTGATTTCAGACGCCCAACAGGGCTCTCATCCCCATCATTCGCAGGAGGAAAAGACGGAGATATCGTGGATGACGGTCCTGATTTTGTAAGGATCCGTCACAAGAGGGTAATCTACATTTACCATCGGTCCTATTAGCCAACGTACAATCAATCAATAACAAAATAGACAAACTACGAGCACGTATATCCAACCAAAGGGACATTTAAAAATTCTAATATCTTATGTTACACCGAGTCGTGGCTGAACGACGATACGATTAACATACACCTGGAGGGGTTCAAGCTTTTTCAGCAGGATAGAACACCAGCCTCTGGTAAGACAAGGGGCAGCGGCCTATGTGTGTTTGTAAACAACAGCTGGGGCACGAAATCTTAGGAAGTCTCAAGGTTTTGCTCGCTTGAGGTAGAGTATCTCATGATAAGCTGTAGACCACACTATTTACCAAGAGAGTTTTCATCAATATTTTTCATAGCTGTCTATACACCACCACAGACCGATGCTGGCACTAAGACCGCACTCAATGAGCTGTATTCCGCAATAAGCAAACAGGAAAACGCTCCTCCAGAGGTGGCGCTCCTAGTGGACGGGGACTTTAATACAGGGAAACTTAAATCAGTTAATTTCTATCAGCATGTTAAATGTGCAAAAAAAAACTAGACCACCTTTACTCCACACACAGAGACATGTACAAATCTCTCCCTCGACCTCCATTTGGCAAATCTGACCATATTTCTATCCTCCTGATTCCTGCTTACAAGCAGGAAGCACCAGTGACTCGGTCAACAAAAAAGTGGTAAGATGAAGCAGATGCTAAACTACAGGACTGTTTTGCTAGCACAGACTGGAATATGTTCCGGAATTCTACCGACGGCTTTGAGGAGTACACCACATCAGTCACTGGCTTCATCAATAAGTGCATCGATGATGTCGTCCCCACTGTGACTGTACGTACATACCCCAACCAGAAGCCATGGATTACAGGCAGCATCCGCACTGAGCTAAAGGGTAGAACTGCAGCTTTTAAGGAGCAGGACTCTAACCAGGAAGCTTATAAGAAATCCTGCTATGCCCTCTGACAAACCATCAAACAGGCAAAGCGTCAATACAGGACTAAGATCAAATCGTACTACTCAGGCTCCGACGCTTGTCGGATGTGGCAGGGCTTGCAAACTATTACAGGCTACAAAGGGAAGCACAGCCGAGAGCTGCCCAGTGACACGAACCTACCAGACGAGCTAAATTACTTCTATGCTCGCTTCGAATCAAGTAACACTGAAACATGAATGAGAGCACCAGCTGTTCCGGATGACTGTGTGATCCTGCTCTCCGTAGCCGATGTAAATGAGACCTTTAAACAGGTCAACATTCACAAGGCCACAGGGCCAGATGGATTACCAGGACGTGTACTCTGAGCATGCGCTGACCAACTGGCAAGTGTCTTCACTGACATTTTCAACCTCTCTCTGACAGTCTGTAATACCAACATGTTCAAATCAAATCAAATTTTATTTTTCACATACACATGGTTAGCAGATGTTAATGCGAGTGTAGAGAAATGCTAGTTTCCTAGAAACGCGAAGCGAGGTGGCCAAGCCATAACCCCAAGCCATAAGACTCCTGAATACCTAATCAAAGGGCTATCCAGACACCTCTTTACCCCGCTGCTACTCTCTGTTTATAATCTACGCATAGTCACTTTAACTCTACCTACATGTACATATTATCTCAATTACCTCAACTAATCGGTGCCCCCGCACATTTACTCTGTACCGGTACCCCCTGTGTATAGCCTTGCTTGTTATTTTACTGCTGCTGTCTAATTACTTGTTACTTTTTCAATTTTTTCTTATCTATTTTTTACATAACACTTTTTCTTTTTTCTTAAAACGTCTTAAAGCATTATTGGTTAAGGGCTAGTAAGTAAGCATTTCGCTGTAAGGTCTGTTGTATTTGGCGCATGTGACAAATACAATTTGATTTAATCTGATTTGAATCTTTTCAGCAGCAGAGACTGACTCAGTGGTAGCATGGCCTAAACTCAATTAAACACGCTAACAGTAAACATCCCAAGATTGTCCTAAAAATGTCATTGGAACAAACCAGGAACTAGACAAATCATCCAGGGGACCCTGAAACAACGTCCCTAGAACATCCTAAAATGTCCACAAGACAAACCAGGAACTAGACAAAACCTCCAGGGGACCATGACACAACGTTCCCAAACTGGGAACTATAAAAAAAAAGTCCCCCAAAGAACATTCCCTTGGGACCACCACGCAACATCTTAAGGACTAGTCAAATGAAAGTCCTGAGAGTGTCCTAAAAATGTCCTGACATGGTCCTCAGTGATAACCTGGTAACTCCCAGAGAGCTCGTCAGTGGGATAACGTCATGCTGAAACGCTTAAGGGACATAATGGGGACGTCGCCGAATGTCGTCTGTTTGCTGGGTAGTCTCTCCTAGTCAGACAGACTATAGTTTTCCTTTTGAATCTGTTTGAGATAAATTCCCAAAATGAAGTGGATATGAGATACATTTAAAACTCAAATACAAAACTCAAATACAGTACATTACTTTTGATGTGCCTTTCTATGCGAAACCATCTATAGTTTCTTTATAGAGCAAGAGCTGTATTCTACCTAGGGGGAGAGAGAGAGTGAGGGAGGAAGAGGGGGATAGAGAGAGAGATTGTATTTAGCCAGTGGGAGGGTGGTAGTCTAGAAAGCGATAGAGGTTGAGGTCAGGGCCTGTCTGGGTTTTCAAATTCAATTGTCCGTCTTACATCTTAAAGAACCTGAGCTTCCTGTGGTTCAGGATAATAAAAGTAACATCAAGTTACATCCTGAGCACAATAGACCACTTGAAACAGACATGTTGGAAAAACATACTGTGATTAAGAAAGAGGTAAGCTGCAACGCAGCTGTGCTGTGCAAACACCCTGCATAAACCAAAAGTGGAAAATGAGCAACAGACAAAAACGGCAAAGCAACCAACAAAAGTGGCAAAGCTACCAACTAAAAGTCACTACCACTTCACAACTTAAGTCCAGGGCGGCACGCCTATCCAACATTTGAATGATGGAGAGCTTCTCAGTTCTGGAGGAGATTTTCATGAAGTAAGTAACTCTGTATATTTCCCACCCAGACAGACTTACACGCCTCATCAAATCCAGAAAATAAGCAACCGACAAAAATGTCAAAGCAACTGACAAAAGTGGCAGAGCTACCAACTAAAAGTGGTAAAGCTACCAACTAAAAGTCAAGTGGCAAAGGTTTACTACCACTTCACAACTTAAGTCCAGGGCGGCACGCCTATCCAAAGTTTGAATGATGGAGAGCGTTTCAGTTCTGGAGGAGATTTTCATGAAGTAACTAACTCTGTATATTTCCCACCCAGACAGACTTACACGCCTCATCAAATCCAGACAAACTACAGGGACTTCTGGTCTTTGTGGGTTGTGATGAATTCACTGGTATAGCCCCAAAAACCAGATCAGCCTGGCAAAAGAAAATAAACAGGGCAGGATTATTTATCCAAAATAATTAATTTGTTTCTATACATGCCAATCATGTCGCCCAAAGAGGGTTTAATAATATAAAAACAATTTCAAGACAAAGACGGGTGGAGATAGAAGTGTGGCAGTAAAACATGCTGCTTTTCCATTGATGGAAATGTGTTTCAGGCATGTGGAAAGCTTACACCCAACCCATGTTGATACAATGTGATTAGTTTATTATAGAATCCAATAAGCTTGGATATTTGCTTCCATGTTGTAGTAGCACGAGTCCAGATCCGACCAGAGGGCTTTTTGTGAGATGCGGTGTGGGTGAATGACAGCATGGCCAAAGTATTCCAGGGAGAGCCAGAATGGTCAGAAATATGCCACACGGGAGTGGATCGGCGAGCGCAATAAAAAGAGGAATTATGGGTAGATGAATGATGGTACTCATCCTTCCATTTTGTTTCCATAGGATGGTGGTGTGTGTGTGCGCGCGTTCCTGTCACAGAATGTGTGTGTGTGTGCCCCTCGTCTGTCCTTCTCTGAGCCCTGTGCTTATTAACACAGTAACCCGAGGCCAGGATGAAAGACTCTCCCGTAGAGAAAGGAGCTTCCGCTGTATGGGTGAGTTGTCACTGGACTCCCTCTCCCTTGCTTTCTTTAGGGACCTTTACATAGAAGTCGATGTTTCCAAAATAACAAGTATAGGTTACAATACAATCATTTAGGTATAAATTAGATTGACATAGTTTCAAATCCTGAGGAAAATCAATTACAACTGAATTACAAGTCAAATGGACATAGGCTAAAGGTTTGCACCAAACATGTGTAGAGGTTTCCTACTCACCCAAGGTCAGGGATAATTAACTAATGGGCTGCACCAGTCTGATTGAAAGGTGATCTTATAGACCTAGTACCGCAGTGGATGTGGCCACATCTCTCAGTTGAGGACAGACTCTAATTTCAGTGGACCCTACTCTACTCTAACCCTGTAAGTCGTACCAATGTGCCAACAAAATCTCTATTCATAAAAATACTTCAGTCTTACAGTTAGGGCTGTGACGCTCATGGAATTTTGGATGACGGTTATTAGTCAGCAAAATGACCGCGGCCACTGTAATAACCGTTAAAATAGCAACAATAACAAAAAAAGCACAAAAATGAGGGCCGTACATCTCAGACAGAGGGACCAGTCAAATAGTGAAACAAGAAGCTACTGATGAAATACCAGAAGACAGAGTGTAAAGCGACTACAAGAATCTAAACAGGAGATTTAACATAATTAGTGTGTTTCCACCTGCATTGACAGTCTCATAAGTTCTGGGGCTGTTGGTTGTATTACCTCAGAGGCTTCTGGTACAGAGTGGTTGCGTCCCAAATGGCACCCTGTTTCCTTTATAGTGCACTTATTTTGACCATGACCTATAGGGCTCTGGTCAAAAGAAGTGCACTATATAAGAAATAGGGTGCCGTTTGGGACTTAACCAGGGTAACCTAAGAGAGGAGAGTGCCGGGCAGCTTTTCTGAAGCTCGAGCTTGAACTTACTGAATTCAGAGGATAGAGGAACCTGGATGGAAGGTCATTTTCCTCTACCTCACTTCAGAACGTAAACACTTGATCAGTCTGCAGACGCACAGGTGCCTTATAGCCTACCCTTTTCACACTACTGAGCTGAGCCCAGCCGAGCCGTACTGCTCTGGCCTGCGTACGCATCCAACATACCTGCTGGAATTGTGCTGAAAAGGACAATGTGAACCAGGGAATCAGATCCAGCACAGTACGGTTTGATTCAAGTCGGCACAATAGTATTGGAAAGCGTAGCTTATTAGTGAAGACCCAATACAGTGCCGATACCCAAGTGCTCCCTTATCACTTTCACACACAACACTCTGTTCCTTCTCTTGGTTAACCCATTAGCCCAAATGATGGGGGAGTGACTCTGAACTTCTGTTCTTGTAAAAGCCTGGGTTTTCTGCATGTTAACACTAGAAGCTTTTTACCTAAAATTGTTCAATTGAAAGTGTGGGTTCACAGCTCCAATCCAGATTCGTTGGTCATTACTGAGAAGAGGTTAAGAAAGAGTGTTTTGAACACTGATGTTAACCTTTCGGGTTATAATCTTTTTCGGCAAGACAGATCTTCCAAAGGTGGTGGAGGGGCAATCTTTACCAAGGAACACCTTCAGTGCTTGGTTGTCTCCACCATGTCTGTCCCCAAACAATTAGATTTTCTAGTTTTAATCATTAAACTTTCAAATAGTTCTTTGTTGACTGTTGCTGGGTGTTATTGTCCACCGACCTGTACCCTATAAATGCCCTAAGCTCTCTCCTGGCCCCTTACACCAAGTCTGAATTTGTCCTGCTAGGTGACCTAAACTGTGAAATGCTTAAATCACCTGAAAAAGTCCTAAAGCAATGGAACTCCCTAAATCTTTCTCAGATTATTACCAATCACACAAGGTATGACTCCAAAACACCCCAAAAAGCCAACTCTCCTTGATGTTATCCTCACAAATAATCCTGATAGGTATCAGTCTGATGTTTTAGTTAATGACCTTAGTGATCACTGTTTTACAGCCTGTGTTCATAATGGCTGCTCAGTGAAATGACCTGTCCTGATTTGCCATAGACGCTTGCTAAAACAATTTAATGAGCAAGCCTTCCTTCATGACCTGGCCTCTGTAAATTGGTATAGAATCAGCTTGATCCCCTCTGTTGAAGATGCTTGGACCTTGTTTTTTTATATTTTCAGAGGTATTGTTAACAAACACAACCCCATAAAGAAAATGAGAATTAAAAACAGGTTCAGCTGCTGGTTCGACTGTGATCTGGCAGAGATACTCCACCTCAACAATTCCATTTGGCGAAAGGCTCGGCACACGCATACTCAGGCTGACTGGCTCTACTTCAGGCAAAAGAGAAATAAGTGCACTCAGGCTATCCGGGAAGGCCAAAGTTAGTTACTTTAAGGAGCAGTTCTACCTCTGTGGGTCTAACACCAAGAAGTTCTGGAAAACGGTAAAAGACCTGGAGAATAAACACTCATGTCTCTTAATGTTGATGATGTAGTTGTTACTAAGAAGTAGCACATGGCTGAGCTTTCTAAATCAGCACTTCATTAGGTCAGGATTCCTATTTGACTCAGCCATGTCTCCTTGTCCATCCAACATCTCAACTCCCACCCCTTCTAATGCGACTAGCCCCGACGCTCCTCCCTCCTTTTCCCCTGCCCGCTACAAAGTTTCTCCCTGCAGGCGGTCACTGAGTCCAAGGTGCTAAAGGAGCTCCTTAAACTTGACCCCCCCAAAATATCTGGGTCAGATGGTTTAGACCCTTTCTTCTTTAATAGTGCTCAAATATGTTTTATTTTGTTTTTTAAATACTTTGCGCAATTGATTGAGGTCTGCCTGGAGAGTGCAAGATGGACAGGGTTTGCGTTTTTGGAAACGGATACTATTTGAACTCAGGTCTGGGTTTTGAGGTTGGTGGTGGGTGAGCACCCTCTGGGACAAATGTGCCTTCTATTTGGAAGTTAGCAGTGCCTGCCTTGGCAACCTCTATTCTGTGGAATAAAGCAGATATTTAGGTTGAGAATAAGATGAATGCTACATTATGTACAGGCTAGGTCTCTGTTGATGCTACAGACATTCCGTTATGTCGTAGGTCTGTGTTGGTATTTGACTGAGACATATTTTGAGACAAACTGCCTTTGCTGAGCGGTGAGGAGAACGGAGGTTAGCGGGTAGCGGTCAGCTCTGCCAGCCCTTTCATAATCACACAGGAATGATGCACATCCCAGTCAAACCCACCGCACCAGGGTAAGAGTTATTGCCGTAGTGCTGTTTCCTGAACCTCTGCCCAAAAGATGATTTAGATACATCACAGGCCTGGGAGCCAACGGAAGAGTCATTGGACTGTTTTTAAAACAAACACACGTCTACGTATCTACGTCTCCATTACGTATTTATAAAATTGAGGAATTCAAATTCTGAAAAAATGAAACAGGCAATAAAAAATAAAAAAAATAACTTCCTCTCACCAAATTATGACATTTCCAAGTCCAACATGGTAAGTAGTCTAGGTCGTTTTCCACGAAGACTTCTTGGATGAGGTAAAGTACAATTACTGTGTGAAGATTTATATTAAGTTAATAGGATCTGGCGCTTTGTTTTACAATAGGCGAAGGCTCCTTAGCTCGGGCAGGAATAAGCATTAACTTCAGAATCCTTTAAAAAGCATTTTATTCACATAATACATAGTGTGGTTTTATAATCGTAATATGGATACATTAAAAATTGTACAATCCATACAATAATTATTTTTGATAGAATTCCTAAATACACACATTAATTTACAATGTGTTTATATGCTGTCACATAAGCAAAAAAACAAAACAGAGTTCAAGAGTTAGTCTGATTCAATCATAAAGCAGACATTCGTTCAGGACAAATAGATTATATAATGTCCCAATGTAGTATACTCTATAAACCTGTTTGGAAGGTTCTGGATGCAGGTAAATCTAACTAGTGTTGTGTAAGTGTGGTTCATACAGTCCAAGACTGTGTCTGAAATAGGAGTGACCAGCTTGGTCAAAAGTAATGCACTATACAGGCAATAGGGAGCCATTTGGGACACAAACCAAATGTCTCTGCAAGTCATTCCCAGACTAAACATGAATAAAACAAGAATTCTCATGCAATTAAGGATGAGAAATAATGATATTCTGATTAGATACACTGTAAAGGCATCTGTGTCACTCCTGCCACAATTATAGGTGATAGGTATGGCCACCCAAAACTACATTTCCCAAACACATTCTGGCCCTCAAGCAGGGCTGGGCGGTATACCGTATTTGACTTAATACCGGTATTGATGCACTTACCAGTTTGAGTTTTTACTTTACCTTCTATAATGGTATTTCTGTTTGGTTTGTTAACTCCGGGTCACATATTTTTTTATAGTTTACTCTTGAGTTGTCTCTCTCCATCTGCTGCATGCCACTAACCACACTAAGCCAAGCCCCATCACTTAAGAGAGCAGTTGCTTGACATGCTGCTTTCCACAAGCGTTCTATACACTATTAGTTTGTGTATCTTACTGTCTGCAAACTACTACCTACTAGTTTGTCTTTTCTTAGCAAGGTGTTGCTAAAATAATTTGTGTAAGTTGCTAACGGTATCTTATCAGAGAAGAATAGGCGAAGCATGAATATGTTGGCTAGCTAGCTATATTAAGTTAGAAAACATGTAATGTAACATTTAATTAGGGTCACCTGGAAACACTGACCAACACTTGGGTTCCTAGCCTGTTAATAATTCCTATGATTTATTCATTCGTCATGTCAAACAATGTATTCAAGGTGCTGCCCACTATATTTCAATTATAGAATTAGAATAATCATTACATTTCCATCACTCCAACAGTTCACCAATTAACTGGGCCTATATTTTCCCCCCATATCATCCTGCGTGGCACAATGGGGAAATTATAATAAAAGTGCAGGAAATATAGAAATTAATCAAAATGCTGAAAAATGTATTTTGTTTGGAGTTGGATTGAACAGTATAAATGAAGAGAACTCTGCAAAAAAACATTTGTACAGGGTTTAAGCCTCTTTAATTTAAGATTTCAATGGAAACACCCATATGACTCATTGTATTCTTTATTATAAAACACTTTTCCTTTTGTATTTTTTCCCACTCCACATAGGGATGAATTATGAAAAGCTGAAGCTAGGCTATAGCATTGATATTACTAATATCATCTGTGTGAGTGGCAGATGGGCTGTGACCAAACAGGCTATTAGAACAACTAGAAACAAAACAGCAGTGTTCGTTCATTTAGTTCCTTTCTCATTACACACACAATGGAAAGCCACCCCCCGGTGCATGCCAATATGTTTGATTTATAAACCCTTCAAAGACACGCTGAAAGTTTTAAGTCCAGGTCAATAAAAGTAGTAAAACTTCATTCCAGAAACTTCATAACTATTACTTTTGAACAAAATAGGTTTGTGGACAAAAGAGAGACTTATTATGTGGGACTGAGTGGTGAAAGGGAATACAAGACGACTTGGGCTGATAAGACTATAAAACACAGAGCTGTTAGAAGAGTGAGCACTGGAGGATGACAAAGGTTGCATGATCACACAGGGCAGATACACCAGAGAATCAGCTCTGCAGCCAACCCACACTGGTTGTGCTTGCCTTGCTAAGAGGAACAAAGTGCTAAGGGAGAGAAAATAGGAGGAATCTACAAAGAGGGGAGGACAAAGAACATTTGTAAATGAAAAACATGAAATAGAACAGGTGATAATTTAAAAAAAATCCTTGCTAAATAAGCACAATACCCCCCCCATGTGCTATTGATGGTATTGTGTTTTTTCCTCACTATTCATTACCAAGTCATACACTCATTAATTTTCTCAATTCCGGTCAGTGGACAAAGACAGACAGAAAGACGACTTATAAAAAGCATTATAGCCATGATACCAGGAAGTGTGCAAACAGCAATGTCCCTATGAATGATCACAGCCAGGAAGCTTAGGGTGCTGGTCAGGAGCAGCCCTGCTTCACACCACACCTCAGGGGCTGATGGGGGAAGTAGTCTGAATACCACAGCCTTCATAGTCCTCTTCAAAGTACATCAGCCATTCGTGTTTGGTAGGGCGTCTTTCAAGAGTGTGTATGTGATTTTTGTATATGTATGTGAGTATGTGTTGTCTACACCAAGGAGCAGTAGCCCCCACAGCTACCCCCTGCAGTCTGGTCCTGCCTGCCCAGCTGGACTCCTCGGCCCTGCGTCTCGCTCTCCCACAGTCCCGGCGTCTGGATGATCTTCTCAACCAGCTCCTCAAACGCACACTGCACCCCATCTCGCGTCTTCGCACTGGCCTCTGGCCCACACGAGACAGAGATAGAAAAACAGAGTGTGAGAGAGGAGGAAGAAAGGACACCGACTGGCTGCAGCCAGTGACTGGCTGCTTCTTCATCTCCTCTAGCTACTGAACTCCACAGCTGCAACGCAAGACACTGAAAATATACTGAAACCAGAATGTGTCATTTTCTTGAAGATTCTTTGTGTGCCTCCCCTGTGCATAGGGCCCAACAACTCCATTTACCCATGACTATATTCATGACAGAGCACAGTGTCTTATTGCTTAATTAGAATGTGCTCCCCTGTGCCATCATTGGATAATTTCAACATCAGGAAGTTATTTTAGCTAAAATAAAATATTTTAAGATTGCGGTTACTCAAATAGCCATAAACTCTTGATTGGTAGAAGTTATTTCTGTTCTGATTGCTGAATGGAATAGCGAAGACATGGACAAATAGTTCATACACTAGTTTGTCTTACTTGTTGGGAAAGTGGTCAACATTATAGTTTCTTAAATTGGAGAGAAAAAAAGTAGTTGACGCAGTTACTTAAAAACAGCCGTATCGGTAGAAGGTATCTCTGTTCTGATTCATTATTTATTCCAATGTTGGTCTCACTGCTCTATAACACATAGCGTGTGTGGTTATCATATGAAAATGATCTAAAATATGTAATACTAAATCTAGGCAAAAGCATGGTAAATGTACACTAATTTCAAAAGTCATTAAATTGCTTTATTCAAATAAATCCTGAAAATTTAACCACAAGAGCGGAGGGTTTGGCCATGAATCAATGTGAAAAAATGTTAGACAGAGGACAAAAAAAAAAGTTAAAAATAGAACTAGGCAAACATTTCAATCCAAGTATGAGAGATATCCAAAAAGCAGATTCCCCTGCATAACGGTCTACGATAACTCATGCCCCGGGTCAGTTCGAGGGGAGGGGAATCTTCTCAGCTCCTGGCTTACCTATAAACAGCATGGAATGTTTTCTTGCAAACTTCAGGCCTTCGTTCCTGTCTAGTTCGCGGTTTTCCTAAAACAAAGAATAGTCATCTTTTATGAGGTCTGTCCGGCATACCTGTCAGCTATGGGGAATATGACTGGGCTGGAAATACAGGAAACATAGTAGTCCAGTCAGTCCCACAGACAAAGGCTAGTACTACACAGTACTGTAAATTATGTCTACTCAAGTTATTACTACAGGGTCAACAACAACAACCAAGGACATATAATGGTGGAAGATGAGCATGACATGAATACAACAGAGGCAGCAGGATACATTTCAATGTAATTATATGTTTAAAAGAACACAAACTTATGGAACTAAACCCAGAGAGAACATGTGAACATTTTTAAAAACACTGCTGTGGGCCACATGGGCTCGGGCTGTGTTAAAATATGATGAGGACACACACTAAGACCTCTTCTCTCAGTTCAGTTTAATGGGACACAACTGGATGGGGGAGGTAATATTACTAACAATACATTCCAGCTCAAATTGGTAACATACCCATGTAGTATTAGTGATGCACCGATATGACATAAAAATAAAAAAAACACAAAAAAAACTATACCAATATAAATGTTTTTTTGTGGCCTTCTAAGCATTCTAGTACAGTTAAATAGTTAACACAGACACGGAAGCAGCAGTCTAAGGCACTGCATCTCAGTGCAAGAGGCATCACTACAGTCCCTGGTTTGAATCCAGGCTGTATCACATCCGTCTCGTGATTGGGAGTCCCATAGGGCGACGCACAATTCGCCCAGTGTCATTTGGGCTGTCATTGTAAATAAGAATTTGTTCTTGACGGACTTACCTAGTTAAATAAAGGTGAAATAAATTCAACAATGGTACATTTGTATTTCATATGGCACAACGATTCATCGATACATATGCTATAATGCTGGTAAAGTTGCACCAACAGTGCTGGTCATAAAAATATATATATATTTTTTTCAGTAGCATTAGTAAAAAAAAAAAAAAAACTCCACTATTGGGCCTAATCCTTGTGGCTAGCTTCACAACACATAAACCAGTCCGGTCAAGCCTCACTAGCCAGATGAAGCTAGCTGGCTGTTTATAACCTTAGCTTTGGGCTAAGTAGCTGGCTAGCTATTTATTTTCATGAACTGAAGTTCAATTTCAATAGGAGAACAACAAGTGGCAACCTAGCTAATACTTAGTCACAAGGATTCCTAAATCATTGCTAAGAATAATGAAAATGACTGCAGTTTCTACTGGTCATTGTTTTCAGGCTGGTTGTATTGGTGCTAGCTATGTACTAAGCTAAAGCTAGCTGCCCAAGAAGTTGCGGTCAAACAAATGATCGTGAAGCTTATAGCAGTGACGCTATTACTGTGTAACTCCGGTAGGGCAACATCTGAAAAATAGCACACATGGTAGTGTGTACTGGTGCCTGACCAGTCAGCGGAAGCCAACATTACCCACGACAGATAACAGTTGATTGTCAAGGGCAAGGAATTCCATTATCTTGGCTTTAATGGATTTCACCTATGAGTGGTCTCGCTGAAATGTTCTTAATGTTTCAAATGACTGCTCGATCCACACAGCAGACATTCTGGTGCTAGGTTAAGAATATTGTGTTGCACGTGTAGCACAAAATTGTACGTGGCGTCATTACGCCACCAACGTTATATAGGTATGCACGGTAGCATTGACATCGGCTTTTAACATCGTGCTGATACCGATTGACATTTTTAGCTAATATTGGCCGATTCCGATAAGTTCACCGATATATTGTGCATCCCTAGTTGTTATTGTAGTATTTACTGGATTACTACACAGGTATAACATAAAAACTTCATGTGTTACCCTCATACGTAAATAGAAAGCATTCCACAAATTGTATAATGTATGCAATAAAGCATGTGGTGTCATTCTCAGGATGGAATCCCTTGTTACCTGTAAATTATAAACTAACACATTTCTCCCTGATTCCAGACCACTCTGATCTGACAAACTCTATACTTAACAAAAATATAAAATGCATGTAATGTGTTACTATTTTTCATGAGCTGAAATAAAAGCTTCCAGAAATGTTCCATATGCACAAAAAGCTTATTTCGCTCAAATTCATTTACATCCCTGTTAGTGAGCTTTTCTCCTTTGCCAAGATAATCAAAATGGATTAAACAGCATGATCATAACACAGGTGCACCTTGTGCTGGGGACAACAAAGGGCCACTAAAATGTGCAGTTTTGCCACACAACAAAATGACACAGATGTCAAGTTGAGGGAGTGTGCAATTGGCATGCTGACTGCAGTAATGTCCAACAGAGGTACGGCCAGTGAATTTAATGTTAATTTCTCTACCATAAACCAAATCCAATGTAGTTTTAGAAAATTGTATGTGTATCCAAGCCCGGGGTGTTGAGGAATATTTCTGTCTGTAATAAAGCCCGTTTGTGTGGAAAACCTCATTTTGATTGGCTCGGCCTGGCTCCCCAGTGAGTGGGCCTATGCCCTCGCAGGCCGACCCACGGCCTGCCCAGTCATGTGAAATCCATAGATGAGGGCCTAATTTATTTATTTAAATTGACTGATTTCCTTCTATGAAGTGTAAATCCACACACACACACGAAAGTATTCACAGCCCTTGGCATTTGTCCTATTTTGTTTCCTTTACAACCTGGAATTAAAATTGATTTGGGGGGGGTTTGGATCATTTGATTTACACAACATGCCTACCACTTTGAAGATGCAAAATATTTTTTCGTGAAACAAACAAGACAAAAAAATGAAAACTTGAGCATGCATAACTATTCACCCCCCCATAGACAATACTTTGTAGAGCCACTTTTTGCAGCAATTACAGCTGCAAATCTCTTGGGATACGTCTCTATAAACTTGGCACATCTAGCCACTGGGATTTTTGCCCATTCTTCAAGGCAAAACTGTTCCAGCTCCTTCAAGTTGGATGGTGTACAGCAATCTTTAAGTCATACCACATATTCTCAATTGAGGGCTGGATTTTGACTAGGCCATTCCAAAACATTTAAATGTTTCCCCTTAAACCACTCGAGTGTTGCTTGAGCTGTATGCTTAGGGTCATTGTCCTGCTGGAAGGTGAACCTCCGTCCCAGTCTCAAATCTCTGGAACACTGAAACAGGTTTCCCTCAAGAATCTCCCTGTATTTAGTGCCATCCATCATTCCTTCAATTCTGACCAGTTTCCCAGTCCCTGCCGATGAAAAACATCCCCACAGCATAATGCTGCCACCACCATGCTTCACTGTGGGGATGTTGTTCTCTGGGTGATGAGAGGTGTGGGTGTTGGGTTTGTGCCAGACATAGCGTTTTCCTTGATGGCCAAAAAGCTAAATTTGAGTCTCATCTGACCAGAGTACCTTCTTCCATATGTCTGGGGAGTCTCCCACATGCCTTTTGGTGAACACCGAACGCGTTTCCTTATTTTCTTCTTTAAGCAATGGCTTTTTTCTTGCCACTCTTCCGTAAAGCCCAGCTCTGTGGAGTGTACGGCTTAAAGTGGTCCTATGGGCAGATACTCCGATGTGGAGCTTTGCAGTTCCTTCAGGGTTTTCTTTGGTCTTTTTTAATGCCTCTCTGATTAATGCCCTTCTTGCCTAGTCTGTGAGTTTTTGTGGGCGTCCCTCTCTTGGCAGGTTTGTTGTGGTGCTACATTCTTTAAATTTTTTAAGAACGGATTTAATGGTGTTCCGTGGGATGTTCAAAGTTTTGGATATTTTTTAAATAATCCAACCCTGATCTGTACTTCTCCACAACTTTGTCCCTGACCTGTTTGGAGAGCTCCTTGATCTTCATGGTGCCGCTTGCTTGGTGGTGCCCCTTGCCAAGTGTGGTTGCAGACTCTAGTGCCTTTCAGAACAGGTATATATATATATATATACACTGAGATCATGTGACAGATCATGTGACACTTAGATTGCACACAGGTGAACTTTATTTAATACATTATGCGACTTCTGAAGGTAATTGGTTGTACCAGATCTTATTTAGGGGCTTCATAGCAAGGGGGTGACTACATATGCAAGAACCATAAAAAAATATATATATATTTCACCAATTTGAACTATTTTTTTATGTCCATTACATGAAATCCAAATTTGTTGTAATGCAACAAAATAGGAAAAACGCCAAGGGGGGGTGAATACTTCGGCAAGGCACTGTATTTATACACACACACAAACAGACTCACCTTATCAATTTTGTTCCCGACCAGCATCTTGACGAGGTCATTCCTTGTACAGTACGTCTCCAGCTCATTGAGCCAGTTGTCCAGCTTGGTGAAAGTATCCCGTCGTGTTACGTCATACACTGAGGGAGAGATAAGAGACGAGATGCTCGGTCAGAAACATTTTATTTCTTCTGTCACCAGAAGGCTGCAGGACATACTGTCACTGAGGGGGGCCACTTGACCTTTCAAACTGTTCCGCAATAACCTGACATATAAAAACACCAGAATCTGTATGTTTTACATAATTGAATAGGCCTAAGCTTAGGGCTGGCACCGCGATAACTGTTGGGAACAAACAGCTGACTGAAGACAGGCTGGCCAATTACTGTCATCCAATTACCATTCCCCATAATTTCATGACTGTAACAGCCCTACCTGACCTGTGTATCAACATAGTGAGTTACAACACTGGTCCTGGTCTTAATAGGCACTAAAATTATGAGGTAGGGTTGCAAAATCCCAGTAACTTTACCCAAATTCCAGTTTTTCAGAAATCCTGGTTGGAGGATTCCTAGATTTCCTGCTAACTTGCCCTCCTGATACAGGGAATTTTCAAACATGATTTCTGGAAAACCTGGGAATTGTTCAACTCCAGGATGAGGAAAAAGATACCTACTTTCATTTAGAATGGGAGCTCTACTTCACCCGTGGTGTTAACCACTAAGTCATAGCCTCCACACATTGTGTGCTTCGGAGGATGTCTGCTTTAGCGTTAAGAGTAGTAAAGTCTGTTCCAGAGAGCAAGGAAGAGGACAGGATGAAAATCCATCACTGTCTTTATGGCGGCTGTCCGGACAAACAGTGGCTGACTGCGTCTAAAGCGTCTGAATTATGAAGGTGTTTGCTCACCCAGGATGACTCCCTGAGCGCCCCGGTAGTAACTAGGCGTCAGGGTTCGGAAACGCTCCTGGCCAGCTGTGTCCTGTAAAAGACAACCATTACAGCTCTGGAGTCTGGACCATAACAGCTCTGGGCACATCAAAACACAACCCTCTCAGCTATCATGCTCTGGACACATGGGGAGGAAGATATGGTGGTGTGACTAGGACAGAAGCATAACAAGTGATGCAGGACGAGGACTAAAGCATAAAGATACATTTGACTGCCATTTATCATTGATGGTTGGTGCTCAGAATGCTGTACATGATCGCTATCTTGTGGACATTTAGTGAACAACATTTTAAGCGGAAGGAATGGGAATTCAGCAATGTGATAATTTTTTTAACTAAACCTTAAAAAACACACATACCTAGGAGGTAGAACTGTCAACAACAATACAATTGAATGTGCATCCCAAACCAGCTCCTTACTAGTCTGAATTTCTAAGTTCAGAGGAATACATACCCATATTGCCAACTTTGCCTGGTTCCCATCCACTGAAATGGTCTTCACTTTGAAATCAACGCCTGCATGAACACACAAAATTTCACAGATGATTCATCACACAAGTCATATACGCCAAGAATATGAATCAAGAAGAAGTATGATGATATTATGTTATTCATTTAAAATGAATGGTCAAAAACATTCATAGGCCTACATACCACACAATATGTGTCTGAAATCAAACTAACCCTTCCACTAGTCAAGACAGGGTTTCAGCCTTGTGCACTTAAATTATGATGCGAGTCCTGATTTAAAACTACACAGGGAATATGTGGTTTAATATGCAAAGATCAAAAAAATACAGCAGCTTTCAATACAACAAAAAAACTCCACATGTGACGTCGCTCAGAAGTGTAATGATTCATTCTTGAAAATCCCCTCCGTTCGGCACGAGAAATACATTTACATAAAATAACAGCGCTGTGCTCGTCACACTCGATGAGTAAATCTCTTCTATGGCTTCTTTCAACGCACATGGCATGAAGCGTTTGGCTGGAGGTATTGCCCATAGTTTTAGCACACACTGAAAGATTTATCAAGAAAAACATATCACCGGGATGGAGTTGTTTCTGTCTGGACCAGGCCCCGGACAAGATCCAAAACAGAGGGGGGTTAAGGACATCAGCCTCCCATTTTCCTACACCCTACGACCCAGGAGGTTGTCAATCATGGCCATTCGTTCTTCTCTGAGCCCAGCAGGGTCGCTCCACTTCTGTCGCCAGTCGCGTAGCAATTGACAATTTACACTAAACAGTCCTGCCGACCTACAGGCCGTGGTGTTTAGCACACACTACAACAGTTCACCAAGTGCCATGATGCAGTATTTGATTGATATATCATCAACCCAACAATTGACTCACCATACTAAATACATTTTACTCACACAGCATATTGTAAAATATACTGTGTTCGTAAAATGTGTGTATAAGCTGGAAGTAGATGCCTAAGTGTTGTTGTCCATTAGTTTACTCCAATTAGGGGAGGGTTAAAATAATAAAAGGATATATATATATTTTTTAATAAACACACACTTAGAAATGTACTTGTTTTTGAAGAAAAGCACATTTTTGTCCATTAAAAATAACATCAAATGTATCAGAAATATAGTTTAGACATTGTTAATGTTCTAAATAACCATTTTAGCTGGAAACTGATTTTTTTAATGGAAGATCTACATAGGCCCATTATCAAGAAACCATCACTCCTGTGTTCCAATGGCACGTTGTGTTAGCTAATCCAAGTTTATCATTTTCAAAAGGCTAATTGATCATTAGAAAACCCTTTCGCAATTATGTTAGCACAGCTGAAAACTGTTGTTCTGATTAAAGAAGCAACAAAACGGTCCCTCTTTAGACTAGTTGAGTGTCTGGAGCATCAGCATTTGTGGGTTCGATTACAGGCTCAAATGGCCAGAAACAGGGAACTTTCTTCTGAATCTCATCAGTCTAT
The DNA here is from genome assembly GCF_018296145.1 of Oncorhynchus tshawytscha. Taxonomy (NCBI): domain Eukaryota; kingdom Metazoa; phylum Chordata; class Actinopteri; order Salmoniformes; family Salmonidae; genus Oncorhynchus; species Oncorhynchus tshawytscha. Next base: position 1,220,828 of record NC_056457.1, on the reverse strand, counting down.
TCTTGTTCTGAGAAATGCGAGAAATTGCCAAGAAACTGAAGATCTCGTACAACGCTGTGTACTACTCCCTTCACAGAACAGCGCAAACTGGCTCTAACCAGAACAGAAAGAGGAGTGGGAGGCCCCGGTGCACAACTGAGCAAGAGGACAAGTACTTTAGAATGGCTAGTTTGAGAAACAGAGGCCTCACAAGTCCTCAACTGGCAGCTTCATTATATAGTACCCGCAAAACACCAGTCTCAGCGTCAACAGTAAAGAGGAAACTCCGGGATGCGACAATGTTTCTGTAGCGATCATGTAATTGGTTTGAAAAACAAATGCAAATAATCATATCATCATTCTGACAGGTAGGCATCGGCTACTTTGAAGTTAACATTCCAATTGAGAAGGTTAATGGGAAAGCCTTTCCATCTCTACCAGAAGGATATCATTAGCACCGCACACATACACAGATAGGGGCATTCCTGTGCAGTTTCAGAAAGTTGCAAAAAAAATACAAGTCACTGATGTATTTTGTTCTCGTCTTATGATTAACTTGACAAATTAATGCATTTCTAATACATTCTAATAGATTTAGTTGATTTAAGTAAGTTCAATACATTTTTTTATATGGTTGAATTCCATTTTAATGTCTGGATTGTGTCCGTAATGCAGATTTTATAGGGCCCTAAACATAGTGAACAGCCGCCAAAGGCACCAAGTCAGTAGCAGTGCCAAGTATTTTCCCCAGGTTAATAGATTAGATAAACAGTGTCTGAGGCAATTAGCAAGACACCCCCAATAAAGGAGCGGTTCGGCAGGTGGTGACCACAGACCACTTCTCAGTTCCTATGCTTCCTGGCTGATGTTTTGGGCACTTTTGAATGCTGGCGGTGCTTTCACTCTAGTGGTAGCATGAGACAGAGTCTACAACCCACACAAGTGGCTCAGGTAGTGCAGCTCATCCAGGATGGCACATCAATGCGAACTGTGGCAAGAAGGTTTGCGGTGTCTGTCAGCGTAGTGTCCAGAGCATGGAGGCGCTACCAGGAGACAGGCCAGTACATCAGGAGACGTGGAGGAGGCCGTAGGAGGGCAACAACCCAGCAGCAGGACCACTACCTCCGCCTTTGTGCAAGGAGGAGCAGGAGGAGCACTGCCAGAGCCCTGCAAAATGACCTCCAGCAGGCCACAAATGTGCATGTGTCTTCTCAAAAGGTCAGAAACAGACTCCATGAGGGTGGTATGAGGGGCCGACGTCCACAGTTGGGGGTTGTGCTTACAGCCCAACACCGTGCAGGACGGTTGGCATTTGCCAGAGAACCAAGATTGGCAAATCCGCCACTGGCGCCCTGTGCTCTTCACAGATGAAAGCAGGTTCACACTGAGCACATGTGACAGACGTGACAGAGTCGGGAGACGCCGTGGAGAACGTTCTGCTGCCAAAAATGATGCAGAAAAATTAATCCATGCTTTTGTCACTTCTAGGTTAGACTACTGCAATGCTCTACTTTCCGGCTACCCGGATAAAGCACTAAATAAACTTCCGTTGGTGCTAAATACGGCTGCTAAAATCCTGACTAGAACCAAAAAATTTGATCATATTACTCCAGTGCTAGCCTCTCTACACTGGCTTCCTGTCAAAGCAAGGGCTGATTTCAAGGTTTTACTGCTAACCTACAAAGCATTACATGGGCATGCTCCTACCTATCTCTCTGATTTGGTCCTGCCGTACATACCTACACATACGCTACGGTCACAAGTCGCAGGCCTCCTAATTTCCCTAGAATTTCTAAGCAAACAGCTGGAGGCAGGGCTTTCTCCTATAGAGCTCCATTTTTATGGAACGGTCTGCCTACCCATGTCAGAGACGCAAACTCGGTCTCAACCTTTAAGTCTTTACTGAAGACTCATCTCTTCAGTGGGTCAGATGATTGAGTGTAGTCTGGCCCAGGAGTGGGAAGGTGAACGGAAAGGCTCTGGAGCAACGAACCGCCCTTGCTGTCTCTGCCTGGCCGGTTCCCCTCTTTCCACTGGGATTCTCTGCCTCTAACCCTATTACAGGGGCTGAGTCACTGGCTTACTGGGGCTCTCTCATGCCGTCCCTGGAAGGGGTGCGTCACCTGAGTGGGTTGATTCACTGATGTGGTCATCCTGTCTGGGTTGGCGCCCCCTTGGGTTGTGCCATGGCAGAGATCTTTGTGGGCTATACTCAGCCTTGTCTCAGGATGGTAAGTTGGTGGTTAAAGATATCCCTCTAGTGGTGTGGGGGCTGTGCTTTGGCAAAGTGGGTGGGGTTATATCCTTCCTGTTTGGCCCTGTCCGGGGGTGTCCTCGGATGGGGCCACAGTGTCTCCTGACCCCTCCTGTCTCAGCCTCCAGTATTTATGCTGCAGTAGTTTGTGTGTCGGGGGGCTAGGGTCAGTTTGTTATATCTGGAGTACTTCTCCTGTCCTATTCGGTGTCCTGTGTGAATCTAAGTGTGCGTTCTCTAATTCTCTCCTTCTCTCTTTCTTTCTTTCTGAGGACCTGAGCCCTAGGACCATGCCCCAAGACTACCTGACATGATGACTCCTTGCTGTCCCCAGTCCACCTGGCCGTGCTGCTGCTCCAGTTTCAACTGTTCTGCCTTATTATTATTCGACCATGCTGGTAATTTATGAACATTTGAACATCTTGGCCATGTTCCGTTAAAATCTCCACCCGGCACAGCCAGAAGAGGACTGGCCACCCCACATAGCCTGGTTCCTCTCTAGGTTTCTTCCTAGGTTTTGGCCTTTCTAGGGAGTTTTTCCTAGCCACCGTGCTTCTACACCTGCATTGCTTGCTGTTTGGGGTTTTAGGCTGGGTTTCTGTACAGCACTTTGAGATATCAGCTGATGTACGAAGGGCTATATAAATAAATTTGATTTGAAATCCAGACCTCCATGGGTTGATAAATTTGATTTCCATTGATCATTTTTGTGTGTGATTTTGTTGTCAGCACATTCAACTATGTAAAGAAAAAAGTATTTAATAAGAATATTTCATTCATTCAGATCTAGGATGTGTTATTTTAGTGTTTCCTTCATTTTTTTGAGCAGTGTATTTTTTCTCTCAAAAACTGGGGGGCAAATTAAACCACCTGATTTTTAAAGATTTTTTTAGATAGTTTAGGATGATTTGCATTTGAAACAGCGTAAAACAAAACCAAAGCATGGATTACGGTCATACCTTGCTTACAGAAACCAATGTCCCTTTTTTATTTGGATGAACTATCCCTTTAACGTTGGGGGGGTTGTTAAAAAATCATCCCGGAACAGCACCATCTAGTGGTCAGAAACTGGTAATGCCATAGGCTGAGAGATAAACCTTTCATCTTCAATGACTCATTTCTCTGAACAGGGGAAAAAAACATCACCAAGTTCACTGGTTATACATTACATACGAGGAAGCAACAATACTGTGAGCCGAAGCTCCATACTACTTGTCAGACATAGAGAACTGATACCATATACTTGTTGTTGGGGTGGGATTGGTGTGGGGAGATCATTGGTGGCTTTTGACAATTTATTTGGATTCCTCATGTCTAACTCTTGGTCCAAATCAGATGTTAGGTAGTATATTTATTGGATATTATATGAATCCTCTTTAAAAATTGCCAATTTGGGTGCAATCAATGAGCTACATTTCTCAGAGATCAAATTATATTTCATCAAAGTAATGTTGCAGGAATGCTAAACTTATCTAAACTACAGAAGTGATTTCAGAACAATCAGATGGTAGGTGTCATGCTTGATGAAATTACATGGAACAACCCCGTTGCTTTATACCACAGCTGTCAAACTCATAACCCGCAGAGACACTGCTGTCCGTAGTTTCACTCCTCCCTTGTACTTGATTGATGAATTAGCAAGGAACTCCCCATACCTGGTTGTCTAGGGCTTAATTGAAAGGAAAAACAAAAACCTGCAGACACTAGGCTCTCCATGAAATTAGTTTGACACCCCTGCTTTATAAAAAGAGAGGAAGGAATAAGCAGGAATTGAGTGGTTTTCAGCAAATCACAAGGGACTTGTGTCAATGTGGGGAGTTCCGTAGCTAGACTTCTATGGGGACATCTGTTTGGCAAATATATCAAGTTGGCCAAGTAAAATAGGAGTGAGGCATGCTTACCTCTCTGGGAATCCACAGGCATGTATGGTTGTTTCAACAAAGACTACATTGTGCAGTCAGAATAACTTCAGAGAAATCACATTATAGTTTAAAAAAAGCTTTCAAAAAAACATTGGTTTTCATGTCACCCCATCCCAGTAGTAATCAATAGCGCTATGAATTTTTTGCCTGCCTTGCACTTCTTCCAATAAGTCACTCCTGGCTGTTAACTGTCTCAAGGCTACCTGAAAATAATAATCGGGTGTCTTTGAAGAGTCTAATTGTTTGCTATTCTGATATAATTTCCAGATACGTGAAGGAAAGAAAGAATGATCCTTTTCCCAAAGCATGTATTTCACCAACAGATGAATTACTCATTCACTGTAGACCGGGTCGTATGAAATACATTTTATTGAATTGAGAGAGTATTACATTTCAAATAGTTGTGATATTATCTATGCTTTTGGTTCAGAATACTAGTTAGTGAGTACAAGTTATACATTTTTTATTTAACTTTTAGGCAACCCAACTTATTTTTTCTTCATACAGTAAGAAATGACTTACCTATTGTTGCTGCTAATTCCGGGTCAAATGTGTCATCTGTGAATCTCAAGAGAAGACTGCAAAAAAAGAAACAAAAGACATTAACAGGGAACTTGATGAAACCTTACCATGTCTCTTCTATGGCCGATAAGTAGAAAACATTTAATTTAATATGTGAGTCAACCCTTACACAGAGTTTTTAGAGTAGGCCTACATAACACATTTGAAATTAGGGCAAACTCCACAAAGTCAAATAGCCAAGGGAACTTTTATTGGTATTGTACAGTGTCTGTGTTTGGTTTCCAATTTGCCTAGATATCGCTAAATGAAAATCAGCCCTGCCCTGGGGAGCTACTTGGAGTCCTCCCCCCCAGGTCTATTTATTGCAAAATGATTGGACATGAGAACAAAGGCCTACATATTCAACACAACAACAACCAGACATCAGATTACATCATTACTTGCTGCATGGTCAGAGGGTCAGTGTTCAGTTGTGAGTCACTAATCAAGTGCTAGGAACTGAATCACAGTGCTAATGATGTAGCTAATCCTTCTTATTTCCAGTCAACCCAAACACAGATAATAGCCTAATGCTCAAATATTCTTATCCAACCATACTCTAACTTCCTTCATCCATATTCATAACAAATTGCTTCATCAGGTAGAATGTCAGAGCAATGACTGATCATTGTTTTATGTCTCAGTAGCCTGATACCTCAGTAGCAATGCGGTTAGCCTAAATAATAGCACAATAGCAGTGCAACATGCCAATTTGTCTGGTAGAATGAAACCTCTTCTCTGCTAGAGATATTTCTAATGATTTGAAGACCTAGGCAGAGTGGGGAAAATATAGAATGAGATTTATTCATTTAATAAATATATATATATATACACACACATAATGGCAGATATGAGCATGGAGTCTATTAAATTCAAACAAGTTAAAAATACAAGTTTGAGGAAGATACCCAAAATAGACAGTTGAAACACTAGCCTTGGCCTACATTGCTCATACCAATAGTTAGACTTACTGTATCCTCATCAAGAGATGGCATTGATTTTTTAAGAATCTATACTTAACTAAACATTATTTTACAAAAAAGAAGAGGACTGTTTACTGAAATCATAGAATTTAATTGTCTGATAGGCAGTAAACCCTCCCTCACCAGTCAGGTGGAAGGAATATATAGTTTCACTCTACCATTGGGTAATTTCTTTAATTAAACTCATTTACTTGATTATTTCGAGAAAATTAAGGCTGTCTGGTCTGGACCAAAGGCATTGAATGAAAATGGCATCTGACTACTGTGTGCAGTAGTCCCCATGCTGTAGTAATAAAGCATAGGACACGTGCCATCTCCGCATTGGTTTTTAGGAGCATATACCCATGTGGGTGATTGAAAAATGAACTGAGGTCCACACCCCAGTCCAGTTGGTAGTGCACCTTAAAGTGGGTTGCCAACCTCCATATGAAGTCCAAAGAAGAATCCTGAAGGAGGGATTACTAGAAACAAACTCAGTTTATCCTTTTATCTGTGGATTAATTGTCGTAGTAGAGGACCTTGTGCATTTCAGGTAAAATAACAACCCAATGTTTATATCCCTGGACAAATTAGCTAGCAACAACAAGCTAGCTAGCTAAATTGCCATACATGTTTCATGCTTTTCGACCTGTCCCCAAATAAATATATTTGGTTCAGAGTTTGTTTTGATATTTCAACCTGCGTGTCCTGATCGCATCTGGTGTGGGTGGACAAAATCAACATGCGAGTGCAGTCTGGTGAGCATGTTAGAGTTTTGTTAAGACCCTCATCTTTCATTCCAGCAAGATGAAAAGGGGTTAAATTGATACACACCATTTTGGTCCCACATGGCCATATCTCCATGTTACAGTGCTTGTTTATGGAAAATAGATGAAAGATGAGGAGACCACCTATGCTAATTAGCTATCTTGCATGCTCTTAACACACCTGTGTGGGAAGTGTAGTTTCAGTGGATGGAGGGACCCAGAGATGTATGCATCTGTGCAAAACTGCTACAGTAAGTGTATTTTTCATTTTTAAGGATTCTTTCTCGCTGAGCCATATCGCAAGCTATGATTAATGAGGGTTCTAAACATTAAAAAACAATATCGGGATTGTAGTTCACATGAGGCAGTCGTGGGCGAAGCTAATGGCTGAGAGCTGTAGGGAGAGTTTTCAAGAACTAACATTACTCAGACATAACATAATTAGTTCTAGCAGTCTAAGAGCCAGAGACATACACAGCTTGGTACATGTTGGCACCAACCATTGCATAATAACAACATTCTATTTTTTTTTTCTTGGAACATATGTTCGCCCACGACTGCCTCATGCCTCTAGCATCAATTAACATATTATCTGTTGAGTATATTATCACTCTCACTCAGGACACATAACTATAGTTAAACTCTGCTGTCATATGAGGCAGGGTTTATCACTTCGCGGACACTTTTCCTAATAAGTGAAATCACTTACTGATGTGACTACTGAAGGTAGATCAATACATTTGCTTTGTCAAACTGTGAAAATATGTAATTACAGCCACCCTAGTTGTTCTCCACTTAAACACAAACGTTCCACGCAGCCATGCTAGCAAACGTTGTTAGCTAACTGATGTGGGATAGCAAACAAGTGTGTTACATTAGCCTGTTCGCTGTGGCCCCATAATATACATTCGTTTTTGCTTTGTTGATAACCTCTGCTTAACTGACAAAATATTGACGTTTAATTATCCGGCATATTTTTAAACGAGACAACAATAGCTCCTAGCTAATCGTCCCGACTAACAGTTAGCTATACAACAACTTCACTGAGCTAACGTCAGTTGGTTACTGTAGCCTTCTTACCTGGACTTCCCAACGCCACTTTCTCCAATTATTAATATTTTCAGTGTTGTCAAAACGTCGTCTTCCATCTTCCTATCCTATGGTATAGTTTCAATTCAACGGGTAGCTGTGAAATACAACCCAGAAGTGTTGTCAGCCGGGGAGCTGAATGATAAGACAACCAACACTTCTCGTACTTCCGGTTTCCCTTGGTAGATTTCCGGTATAATGTTGAGCGAGTTCTCTTCTTTTCAAAGTTACACATCTAACTTTGCTTAAGTATCAAACTGATTTTCATAACAATATAGTTGATTAACAGGCTAAATGTGATGTATTTGTTTAAAATAAAACCACAGAGAGGAAGGAGCGAGTTACAAGTATCTTTGATCAAACCATGCCTCCTCTTTCTAGAACCAATGTAGCAAAGCTAAAATAAAATAAGCATTCCATGTCATTTAGGTACTTTTTAATAAATAAATTCAGAAACAGCATTGGGAAAAGTGAACATAATATTGAAATAAAAGGCACTTTAAAAACAAGATATGGTATTGAGGAGTTGTTGTATTTTAAAACAATTCCAAGAGGCCTTTCACTTAATACTGATTTTACACAAGCACTGCAGATGAGGGGTTACCCCAGCCCAATGATTTCAAAAGGGGGAAACAACAGATTAAAACAAGCTAACTTGTATCAATCAGTATGTCTTCAGAACAAAGTTTACAATTTGTTTAACATTGATCAACATGAAACACATGGAATAAGGCTTTGCAAAGAAGGCAGATATTTGGCTTTGCTAGTAATGAGTACAGAAAAGGACCTGAGGTTGAATACTGAAATCTTAAAACTAAATTATACAAAAAAATAAATGAAACTTCTAATTTTGTCACTAATGCATGTCAATTGATTATGTAATTAAGTGATTTACATTTCTTTATCCCATTAATACAAGTGGTTTTCAATCCCTTTAAAATAGGCTGTTTATGACAGTTATATGAAATCATAGATTTTTTTTTCAGCCATTTTGCAAGGCAAAACCTGTTCTCATCAATAGTGCAATAACCTTTGACATCTAAACATCAATGCTTTCCATGTATTAGTTCTTAGCACATCTTCACACATTACATGTAATGCGTCCCAAATATAGCACCTTGTTCCCCATGTAGTGCACTACTTTTGACCAGGAAGCCTATAGGGTGTTGGTCAAAAGTAGCACGCTATAAACGGAATTGGGTGCCATTTGGGATGCACGTGTTACCTGATGACTATGTTAGAATTTATGTGATCTTTAAAAACTACCCCTAATGATGAATCCAGATTCTTGCAATCATGCTTGATGGATGTCTCTTTTATCCACAAATTAATAAGGATATAGCCCTGTCTGAGCCAGAACGGCCCATATGACAGGAGCCCATCTCCTGTTTCTGTAGTGTGAGGCAGGTTGATATACAAGTACACACCCTGAACAGGATGCTAGTCTATCGCAAGGCAAAATCAATGTTTACTACATATGTACCCTATGGTTGAAAAAATACTTCACAGCCACAATGCAAAATATTGGTATGCTTTAGTCTCAGGTGCTGTTTGACACTCAATGGCACAATAATAACAAGTCCATGAACAGAAAGAGAGTACTCTCTGTGCCCATATGGGTATGGTCTCTGAAAGGCACAACCCGTGGCCCATACCAGTCCTGTGGCAAAAACCTTATTTCTAACCAATTCTTCAAGAAAAAAAAGCACCTTAAAGTATATACACTTAACAACTAACTGTACATTTTAAAAGACAATGATTGCATAGAAAATAAACTGTTAGTAAGAAGACCAAATGTAGTGGCCAAATGTAACGTTATAATACTGAAGCGACAAGAAGAAGAAATTACCAAAGACCGTATACCTCTCATGCCCTAGAACTATATTTGCATACAGTGTTGTTCTGGGAGACCTGAAACTCCATCATTTGCCTTCATATTTGGGGTTGACCACCGTCGTAACAGCACTCTTGTAGATGGGATTTTCTCCCTGGAAGGCACAAGAGAAACAAGAAGAAAATGTTAGAATTGTAATTTACAGTTATTATATACAGTGGGGCAAAAAAGTATTTAGTCAGCCACCAATTGTGCAAGTTCTCCCATTTAAAAAGATGAGAGAGGCCTGTAATTTTCATCATGGGTACACTTCAACTATGATGGACAAAATGAGAAAAAAAATCCAGAAAATCACATTGTAGGAATTTTAATGAATTTATTTGTAAATTATGGTGGAAAATAAGTATTTGGTCAATAACAAAAGTTTCTCAATACTTTGTTATATACCCTTTGTTGGCAATGACAGAGGTCAAACGTTTTCTGTAAGTCTTCACAAGGTTTTCACACACTGTTGCTGGTATTTTGGCCCATTCCTCCATGCAGATCTCCTCTAGAGCAGTGATGTTTTGGGGCTATTGCTGGGCAACACGGACTTTCAACTCCTTCCAAAGATTTTCTATGGGGTTGAGTTCTGGAAACTGGCCAGGCCAGTCCAGGACCTTGAAATGCTTCTTACAAAGCCACTCCTTCATTGCCCGGGTGGTGTGTTTGGGATCATTGTCATGCTGAAAGAACCAGCCACATTTCATCTTCAATGCCCTTGCTGATAGGAGATTTTCACTCAAAATCTCACGGTGCATGGCCCCATTCATTATTTCCTTTACACGGAGCAGTCGTCCTGGTCCCTTTGCAGAAAAACAGCCCCAAAGCATGATGTTTCCACCCCCATGCTTCACAGTAGGTATGGTGTTCTTTGGATGCAACTCAGCATTCTTTGTCCTCCAAACACAACGAGTTGAGTTTTTACCAAAAAGTTCTATTTTGGTTTCATCTGACCATATGACATTCTCCCAATCTTCTTCTGGATCATCCAAATGCTCTCTAGCAAACTTCAGACGGGCCTGGACATGTACTGGCTTAAGCAGGGGGACACGTCTGGCACTGCAGGATTTGAGTCCCTGGCGGCGTAGTGTGTTACTGATGGTAGGCTTTGTTACTTTGGTCCCAGCTCTCTGCAGGTCATTCACTAGGTCCCCCCGTGTGGTTCTGGGATTTTTGCTCACCGTTCTTGTGATCATTTTGACCCCACGGGGTGAGATCTTGCGTGGAGCCCCAGATCGAGGGAGATTATCAGTGGTCTTGTATGACTTCCATTTCCTAATAATTGCTCCCACAGTTGATTTCTTCAAACCAAGCTGCTTACCTATTGCAGATTCACTCTTCCCAGCCTGGTGCAAGTCTACAATTTTGTTTCTGGTGTCCTTTGACAGCTCTTTGGTCTTGGCCATAGTGGAGTTTGGAGTGTGACTGTTTGAGGTTGTGGACAGGTGTCTTTTATACTGATAACAAGTTCAAACAGGTGCCAGTAATACAGGTAACGAGTGGAGGACAGAGGAGCCTCTTAAAGAAGAAGTTACAGGTCTGTGAGAGCCAGAAATCCTGTTTGTTTGTAGGTGACCAAATACTTATTTTCCACCATAATTTGCAAATAAATTCATTAAAAAAATCATACAAATGTGATTTCTGGATTTTTTTTCTCATTTTGTCTGTCATAGTTGAAGTGTACCTATGATGAAATTTCCAGGCCTCTCTCATCTGTTAAAGTGGGAGAACGTGTACAATTGGTGGCTGACTAAATACTTTTTTGCCCCACTGTATGTAACATGTCAGTCATAACACAAAAGTTGCAATTTATGAGGAAAAAAAACCCACAGCAAAATCCGAGCCCATTTAGAATATCAAATCATTATCAACCATTCTTTGGAAAGATCATGCTATCATATGGATATCTTCGTGTGTTGTCATCCAGATAACACTGTTAGAAGAAATATCAACAAACGTCTCAGACACATCATGCCATTTCAATCATAGCTTCAAATATGACACAACGTACATACTGCGGTTAAACTGAAGTGTAATAGGCTTATATGTGATGACCTGTTACAGTACTTACCTCTAGTCAAACTGTTAACAGAGGGGACAGTTTACAGTATATGGGTTTATTGTTGGTTTTAATATACCATCATGTGGATCTTTCTGTACAATTTCCTCAACTGACTTACTTGGCCCAAAGAGTGACCAAAGGAAAGCCAGAAATATTGAGATTGTTAAAATAGTGACAGCTTACAGTACGTTGACAAACACAAAGAAACACACAAATAAAACAAACAGGAAACCCATGCATGAAAACAGACGAGAGAGAAAGTAAATACAAACTTATAGAACCGCAGCTTTACGTCCATAGATAGGATTCTGGAACTTATTAATAGGGCTCTTGTATATAGGATTGTCTTGCTATGGGTAGAGCGAGTGGGACAGACATTTCAGAACAGGAAAAAAACAACAGAAGAGAAACAGAGACAGAATGAAATGAAATCATGGGTAAAGACAAATGAGAAGGACTGAAACAATGATATATGGAAAAGAGGTTAAAAAAAAAGAAGTATTTCTACATCGGGATCAGAAGTTGAGAATCATCTAAGAGTGCTGGGAAGATTCCCTTTCTACAGTTGAAGTCAGAAGTTTACATACACTTAGCTTGGAGTCATTAAAACTTGTTTTTCAACCACTCTACAAATTCCTTGTTAACAAACTATAGTTTTGGCAAGTAGTTAGGACATCTACTTTGTGCATGACAGAAGTCATTTTTCCAACAATTGTTTACAGACAGATTATTTCACTGTATCACAATCCCAGTGGGTCAGAAGTTTACATACACTAAGTTGACTGTGCCTTTAAACAGCTTAGAAAATTCCCCAAAATGGTGTAATGGCTATAGAAACTTCTGATAGGCTAATTGACATCATTTGAGTCAATTGGAGGTGTACCTGTGGATGTATTTCAAGGACTACCTTCAAACTCAGTGCCTATTTGCTTCACATCATTGGAAAATCAAAAGAAATCAGCCAAGATGTCAGAAAAAAAAATTGTAGACCTCCACAAGTCTGGTTCATCCGTGGGAGCAACATCAAAACACCTGAAGGTACAACGTTCATCTGTACAAACAATAGTACGCAAGTATAAACACCATGGGACAACGCAGCCGTCATACCACTCAGAAAGGAGACGCGTTCTGTCTCCTAGAGATGAACGTACTTTGGTGCGAAAAGTGCAAATCAATCCCAGAACAACAGCAAAGGACCTTGTGAAGATGCTGGAGGAAACCGGTACAAAAGTATCTATATCCACAGTAAAACGAGTCCTAATCTCCAACATAACCTGAAAGGCCGCTCAGCAAGGAAGAAGCCACTGCTCCAAAACTGCCATAAAAAAGCCAGACTACAGTTTGCAACTGCACACAGGACAAAGATCAGAGAAACGTCCTCTGGTCTGATGAAACAAAAATAGAACTGTTTGGCCATAATGACCATCGTTATGTTTGGAGGAAAAAGGGGGAGGCTTGCAAGCCGAAGAACACCATCCCAACCATGAAGCACTAGGGTGGCAGCATCATGTTGTGGGGGTGCTTTGCTGCAGGAGGGACTGGTGCACTTCACAAAATAGATGGCATAATGAGGTGGAAAATTATGTGGATATATTGAAGCAACATCTCAAGACATGAGTCAGGAAGTTAAAGCTTGGTTGCAATTGGGTATTCCAAATGGACAATGACCCCAATCATACTTCCAAAATTGTGGCAAAATGGCTTAAGGACAACAAAGTCAGGGTATTGGAGTGGCCATTACAAAGCCCTGACCTCAATCCTATAGAAGATTTGTGGGCAGAACTGAAAAAGCATGTGCGAGCAGGAAGGCCTACAAACCTGACTCAGTTACACCAGCTCTGTCAGGAGGAATGGGCCAAAATTCACCCAACTTATTGTGGGAAGCTTGTGGAAGGCTACGTGAAACGTTTGACCCAAGTTAAACAATTTTAAAGGCACTTCTACCAAATACTAATCTAGTGTATGTAAACTTCTGACCCACTGGGAATGGGATGAAAGAAATAAAAGCTGAAATAAATAATTCTCTACTATTATTCTATTATTTCACATTCTTAAAATAAAGTGGTGTTCCTAACTGACCGAAGACAACAACTTTTTTACAAGGATTAAATGTCAGTAATTGTGAAAAACTGATTTTAAATGTATTTGGCTAAGGTGTATGTAAACTTCCGACTTCAACTGTATTTGTATACAAGTCAGGTCAGACTGCTCTCTCATACAGTCATTGATGTCTGAGGTCTTCTCGATGTACCATAATGAGAGGGTCTAGAAGCCTCAGTGTCCTGCCCATTTCACCAGATAAGCTCTCACATGTGGCTGGTCTGAAAGAGTAATTAGGACGTGCTGAATCATCAAGCATTTTGGAAATCCTGGGTCACATTCAGTAGGGCTTATCGTAGCAAAATGCTTTGCAATGGAAAAGTAATATGAATGTTTCTTACAGACAATTCCATGTAGTACTCTGTCTGTTTTCTTACATTCGGTGCTATTAGGTTTTAATTCTCAGAGTAAATAACTCAACGGACTCTATGAAAGCTTAACCAAGTTTAATTCTTCCCAGAGGATCAATACAGCTGCATTAGACAAAACATGTTTCCACCACCACAACTATATACAGTGGGGCAAAAAAGTATTTAGTCAGCCACCAATTGTGCAAATTCTCCCACTTAAAAAGATGAGAGAGGCCTGTAATTTTCATCATAGGTACACTTCAACTATGACAGACAAAATTATAATTTTTTTCTCTCCAGAAAATCACATTGTAGGATTTTTAATGAATTTATTTGCAAATTATGGTGGAAAATAAGTATTTGGTCACCTACAAACAAGGAAGATGTCTGGCTCTCACAGACCTGTGACTCCTTCTTTAAGAGGCTCCTCTGTCCTCCACTCGTTACCTGTATTAATGGCACCTGTTTGAACTTGTTATCAGTACAAAAGACACCTGTCCACAACCTCAAACAGTCACACTCCAAACTCGACTATGGCCAAGACCAAAGAGCTGTCAAAGGACACCAGAAACAAAATTGTAGACCTGCACCAGGCTGGGAAGACTGAATCTGCAATAGGTAAGCAGCTTGGTTTGAAGAAATCAATTGTGGGAGCAAATGGAAGACATACAAGACCACTGATAATCTCCCTCGATCTGCGGCTCCACACAAGATCTCACCCCGTGGGATCAAAATGATCACAAGAACGGTGAGCAAAAATCCCAGAACCACACGGGGGGACCTAGTGAATGACCTGCAGAGAGCTGGGACCAAAGTAACAAAGCCTACCATCAGTAACACACTACGCCGCCAGGGACTCAAATCCTGCAGTGCCAGACGTGTCCCCCTGCTTAAGCCAGTACATGTCCAGGCTCATCTGAAGTTTGCTAGAGAGCATTTGGATGATCCAGAAGAAGATTGGGAGAATGTCATGTGGGCAGATGAAACCAAAATATAACTTTTTGGTAAAAACTCAACTCGTCGTGTTTGGAGGACAAAGAATGCTGAATTGTATCCAAAGAACACCATACCTACTGTGAAGCATGGGGGTGGAAACGCATGCTTTGGGGCTGTTTTTCTGCAAAGGGACCAGGACGACTGATCCGTGTAAAGGAAATAATGAATGGGGCCATGTATCGTGAGATTTTGAGTGAAAACCTCCTTCCATCAGCAAGGGCATTGAAGATGAAACGTGGCTGGGTCTTTCAGCATGACAATGATCCCAAACACACCGCCTGGGCAACGAAGGAGTGGCTTCGTAAGAAGCATTTCAAGGTCCTGGAGTGGCCTAGCCAGTCTCCAGATCTCAACCCATAGAAAATCTTTGGAGGGAGTTGAAAGTCCATGTTGCCCAGCAACAGCCCCAAAACATCACTGCTCTAGAGGAGATCTGCATGGAGGAATGGGCCAAAATACCAGCAATACCAGTGTGTGAAAATCTTGTGAAGACTTACAGAAAATGTTTGACATCTGTCATTGCCAACAAAGGGTATATAACAAAGTATTGAGATAAACTTTTGTTATTGACCAAATACTTATTTTCCACCATAATTTGCAAATAAATTCATTAAAAATCCTACAATGTGATTTTCTGGATTTTTTTTTCTAATTTTGTCTTGTCATAGTTGAAGTGTACCTATGATGAATATTACAGGCCTCTCTCATCTTTTTAAGTGGGATACCTTGCACAATTGGTGGCTGACTAAATACATTTTGCCCCACTGTATACACTACAATTTTAGGCACTCCTCCTTCTCTCCAATCCTTACATTTATTATGGTTCGACAGGAAGACGAAGTAATAGGGTAATAAACCATAATTTCTCCCTTAAGGGGATCTGACCTGACCTCAACCCCTCATGTGCCTAATCCACAGATGTCCATCCGTATCCCCTATAGCAATCCTGTGACTTCCTCACGTCCATCGAACACATTCCAAAGCCATCTGGCTCCTACAGATAACCATTAACTTCTGATGTAAAAACCAGTCTCTTTCACTCGTCAGATACTATATTTCTGAGTATAACAATGTTCCAAGTTTATCCCAGAATCTAACAGTGCCTAATGAATACCACCCTGCTGTCCGGAATTTAACCTCTGCTGCTGTGTGGTTAACACGACACTAGATGGCAGCAGAACTTCACCAACCAAACTAGGCTTCTGTAGCAACTCCCAGGAAAAGACAGATATACATTACCAGTCAAAAGTTTGAACATACCTACTCATTGAAAGGTTTCTTTATTTTTACTATTTTCTACATTGTAGAATAATAGTGAAGAACTCATAAATACAATAAAATAACACATATGGAAATTTGTAGTAACCACAAAAGTGTTAAACAAATCAAAACATATGAGATTATTCAAAGTTGCCACCCTTTGCCTTAATGATAGCTCTGCTTACTCTTGGCATTCTCTCAACCAGCTTCATGAGGTAGTCACCTCGAATGCATTTCAATTAACAGGTCTGCCTTTGTTAAAAGTTCATTTGTGGAATTTATTTCCTTCTTAATGCGTTTGGGCCAATCAGTTGTGTTGTGACAAGGTAGGGGTGGTATACAGAAAATAGCCCTATTTGGTAAAATACCAAGTCCATATTATGGCAAGAAGAGCTCAAATAAGGAAAGAGAAATGACAGTCCATCATTACTTTAAGACATGAAGGTCAGTCATTTCGGACCATTTCAAGAACTTTGAAAGTTTCTTCAAGCGCAGTCGCAAAAACCATCAAGCACTATGATGAAACTGGCTCTCATGGAGGACCGCCACAGCAAAGGAAGACCCAGAGTTACCTCTGCTGCAGAGGATAAGTTCATTAGTTAACTGCACCTCAGATTGCAGCTTAAATGCTTAATAGAGTTCAAGTAACAGGCATCTCAACATCAACTGTTCAGAAGAGACTATGTGAATCGGGCCTACATGGACAATTTGCTGCAAAGAAACCACTACTAAAGGACCCCAATAAGAAGAAGAGATTTGCTTGGGCCAAGAAACACGAGTATTGGACATTAGACCAGTGGAAATGTGTCCTTTGGTCTGACGAGTCCAAATTTGAGATTTTTGGTTCCAACCGCCGTGTCTTTGTGAGATGCAGAGTAGGTAAATGGATGATCTCTGCATGTGTGGATGCCACTGTGAAGCATGGAGGAGGTGGTGTGATGGTGCTTTGCTGATGACGCTGTCAGCGATTTATTTAGAATTCAAGGTACAATTAACCAGCATGGCTACCATAGCATTCTGCAGCGATACGCCATCTGGTTTGCGCTTAGTGGGATTATCATTTGTTTTTCAACAGGTTAAAATGACCCAAAAAACACCTCCAGGCTGTGTAAGGGTTATTTGACCAATAAGGAGAGTGATGAGTACTGCATCATGTGACCTGGCCCCCACAATCATCCGACCTCAACCCAAATTAGGTGATTTGGGATGAGTTGGACCGCAGAGTGAAGGAAAAGCAGCCAATAAGTGCTCTGCATGTATCAGAACTCTTTCAAGACTGTTGGAAAAACATTCCTCATGAAGCTGGGTGAGAGATGCCAACAGTATGCAAAGCTGTCATCAAGGCAAAGGGTGGCTACTTGGAATAATATCATAACTAATATATTTTCATTTTTTAACTTGTTTACTTACTACATGACTCCATATGTGTTATTTTATTGTATTTATGAGTTCTTCACAATTATTCTACAATGTAGAAAATAGTAAAAAATAAAGAAAAACCCTTGAATGAGTATGTGTATTCAGGGACCGTCACATTCCAAAAAGGCTTCTGTTTTTTTGTTTCTCTATTTTGCACAGAGATGACTTCAAACTTCTATGATATTTACTTTGAAGTTGAAATTGAGTAGGACTGTCTGTGCGTCTTATAAAATCCTCATCATCAACAGGTCTGTTACAGTCATCAAAGGCTGAGAGAGAGTACAACACTGTTTCCAACTCTATATTCCTCTAGGAGTCCATTCTCTGTTTAAGAGATTCAGACGGTTGTCATATCTATAACACCTGTTTTCCATGTCTCAATCAACCTACTGAAATTAGTCAGGGAGAATATAAACTAAGACCGGCAAAAATACATAATCGCCCTTACAAACTTCTCAAAGATGGCTGCCAGGTACTGTCTACTATCCACTCTTACCGTGTCCCATTTAGCATTCATCTTCTCCTTTTCAAACTTGGCGAACTCCCTCCTGTCGTGGATGATCATGAGCAGCTTCCAAATGAGCAGCAAAGCCAGGCCGATCAGCACAATGCCCGCCACAACGCCAGCCACGATGGGGATGATGTCCGGGCCCGCAGGGCAGTCTGGAACACAGACAGGGAAACACACAGCAAGAAAATGAAGTTAGCCCAATATTTTTGAGGGTATTTAACCAGTCAGCTGATGTAAAATCAAATTCATATACACAATTACATCCTGATTTGCATTATACTGCATCTAGGACAAGGAACTTCTGGTCAGTTCTTCACGGTCAGGCCAAGAACTCCGAGCTCTAATGACAACACTACTCAATGGATAAAACAAATAAACCTATTTTTCACCTTGTTATATCCTCAGTCACAATGTCATGCCAGAGACTGCATATTCTCTCACCTAGTGTTTCCACCACATGGACCTCCTTCTCTGTGTTGTTGTTGACAGCGTAGGTATAGTAGAACCAGCAGTCGTTGGCATCCCTCTCCTTACAGTGCATCAGGGGGAAGGCCTGTCCTGGCTGGGGCAGCTTGTCTCGGTCCTTCACCTTGATCAGGTTGAAGTAGCTACAGTCCCTCTCACACGTCTCCTTCTTCTCCCCCGTCCCAAAGGCCCTGCACTGAACACACTCCCTGTGGAAGACAGGACATTGACATTAAACTCTGTACAGATGGAGTAACACATGCAGGTAGTCTCACATTGGGATTCCTAGACTTGTAACATATTCACTTGTCTATTGGAATGTAAGAAAGCTAAATATTGAGGTTTATGCAAGCGTCTGTAGTGGGCAATGCTGTACCCTACACTCTTAGCATATTTTTTCGATCTAGAACCTAAAAGGGTTCTTCAGCTGTCCCCATAGGAGGACCCTTTGAAGAACACTGTTTGATTCCAGGTAGAACCATTTTGGGAACCCAAAAGGGTTCTACGTTGAATCAAAAAGGGTTATTCTATGGGGACAGCCGAAGAACCCTTTTATCTAAGAGTGCAACTAGCACCACTGGTTGTAGATATCAGTCTAAACAGTCCATTGTTCCCTTTTTTTGGAATGATTGGAAGAAAGGAAACAAGAGGTCACAAAAATAATGCAGGTTAAGTCGGATAAATGAAGAAGGCTAGATGCCCATTTAAAAAAGGTTGAGAGGCAAACGTAAGGCTGAAGAAAGAGAGAAGGAATCGGTCCCTTAAAAAAAAAAGAACGGGGGGGGGAGAGGAGCTGAATTATTTTCAACCATTACAATAAACCGTTATGTAATCCACATATAACATTCCCACAAGGAAATACAGCAAATAGTTGTTTTTTTGCATTGTTAAAACAATATAATGATCAAATAAAATTAATGAATTCCTTTATTCAACTCACTTGTGTTCTGCGCAGACTCCTGGACAGGTGGGGCAGATCTCACAGGTAGGCCCCTGGAACTTGGGGTCAGTGCACTTACAGGTTCCACACTCACAGGTGCCCCGGCCATTACAGATCTGCTTGTTAGAGGCCAGGCAGGTTTTGGTGTCCAGAGAACAGTCACAGGCACTGCCCGTCCAGTTGGCATCACAGATACACACCCTGCACTCACAACGACCGTGTCCTGCCACAACACAACACACACAGGGTCAGAGATGAGAGATTACCCTGCAAAGATCAAATACAATCACAGATAAAAAAAGGCTGACATTAACGAGGGTAAATCTAATTTCATAACGGGCAATGATCTGTAATTTCATTGGAAATGGGCTCATTATAACCACAAACGATCACGAGGTCACTCATTTGTGTGCAGAGCAGGATGTCACACTTGTCTTCAGATGGTAGAGCTTGGCCATCATTTCACAGTAAGCAAAATCTGTAATGATATAATTGAACACATTTATCTGCTTCGACGCATGCCTATTGCACACCACAGCAGCTCAACTGATGACGTACCTCCACAGAGTTTGTTGTTGGAGCGGTCACAGTTAAAGTTGTCACAATCGCAGAACTTTCCTCTGTAGCGTTCCTCTGGGTTCTCCCTCTTCTTACACTCGCAGGTTCCACACACACAGTCTCCATTGTTGCTGCAGATGTCTGTACCATTGTCTTTACGACAGTTCTTATCCAGGTCTTCGCTGGTCACTTCGTTGGTGCTGCACTCACAATGTCTACCTATACGGCCCTCGTTGCACCTGAGCGACAATAAAGAAAATCAAATGTAAATCCTTTTTTACAACAACATGCCAATATTGTAGAATATTCAGAAAAACCAATGCAATACACCGAAAATCAGTTACATATCAATGGACTATAGAAATAGATTTACAATGCATTATACATTCAGTATCAAACATCATTCTGTACACTTTCTCTATGCCATGGACAATATTACAATATGAAAGGTAAATAAGGGTTAAGATCTTCTGCCTGTGAAACATAAGTGCCTTACCTGCAGGCTCCACATTCATATGTCCCGTTGCCTTTGTGGCAGATTTCACTGTTCTCAGTGCCGTTTTTGTGACAGTCACATTCACAGATGAAGTTCAGAGCGATCTCCAGCTCCTCTGTGAACCCTAGGGGTTTGATCTTGATGGTCTCTGGTTTGCCCATCTTAGGACACTGCTTAGCTGTGATGCTTATGGTGAAAGACACCTACAGATAAGTGATGAAGGAACGCATTCACACTAAGGGCATACTATTTACATTTCATAATAAAAAAAATTATGCATTTGACTCGTCGGACATCTAATAACGGACCAATCCAATGCACTTGATCAGAAAACTGAAATAACTGAACCTGAAAGATGAAAAAAAATATATCTATATTTAGAATAAAAAACGATGGAGGATGTTTTGTTTACCCACCTCGTCTCCGATGGAGATGTTGGAGCATTTTCTTCCCATCTCTCCCTCACCAGTCACTCCGTTCTTGCAGCGTGACTGGTACGCGATGGTCACTCCCTCTGCTAGCTTACTGTTCTCCAGAATCACCTCTGAGGAAAGAGACTACCACACAAAGAACAAGAGTTCGCCCACTGCAAATTGAAAATATACTATATTCAGTAATCTACAGTTTTTAAAATGCACATTTGTGACGTGATGAATTTAAAGTAAGAGCAGCATGGTTTTTGCCAACTATTTTGAGGCTGAAAGTGAGATTGTGTGCAGTGCATATTGTCTAGTAACCAATTTAATTTATACTTACATTGTAGGCATCAATAATGAGATTGATAACGTTGCTGGAGTTTGCAGAGAGTGTCCCAACTGCAGACTTAGGAATGAGATTCTTCAACTCCTGAGAAGAGAGAGAACGCCGTAGAGTAAATGATCTAGTATGTCAATATGAATCATGTACAATCGTGGCCAAAAGTTTTGAGAATGACACAAATATTAACTTCCACAAAGTTTGCTGCTTCAGTCTTTAGATATTTTTGTCAGATGTTACTATGAAATACTGAAGTATAATTACACGCATTTCATAAGTGTCAAAGGCTTTTATTGACAATTACATGAAGTTGATGCAAAGAGTCTATATTTGCAGTGTTGACCCTTCTTTTTCAAGAACTCTGCAATCCGCCCCTGGCATGCTGTCAATTAATTTCTGGGCCACATCCTGACTTATGGCAGCCCATTCTTGCATAATCAATGCTTGGAGTTTGTCAGAATTTGTTTTTTGTTTGTTTGTCCACCCGCCTCTTGATCACAAGTTCTCAATGGGATTAAGGTCTGGGGAGTTTCCTGGCCATGGACCCAAAATATCGATGTGTTGTTCCCCGAGCCACTTAGTTATCACTTTTGCCTTATGGCAAGGTGCTCCATCATGCTGGAAAAGGCATTGTTCGTCACCAAACTGTTCCTGGATGGTTGGGAGAAGTTGCTCAAGGAGGATGTGTTGGTACCATTCTTTATTCATGGCTGTGTTCTTAGGCAAAATTGTGAGTGAGCCCACTCACTTGGCTGAGAAGCAACCCCACACATGAATGGTCTCAGGATGCTTTACTGTTGGCATGACACAGGACTGATGGTAGCGCTCACCTTGTCTTCTCCGGACAAGCTTTTTTCCGGATGCCCCAAACAATCAGAAAGGGGATTCATCAGAGAAAATGACTTTACCCCAGTCCTCAGCAGTCCACTCCCTGTACCTTTTGCAGAATATCAGTCTGTTCCTGATATTTTCCCTGGAGAGAATTGGCTTCTTTGCTGCCCTTCTTGACACCAGGTCATCCTCCAAAAGTATTTGCTTCACTGTGCGTGCAGATGCACTCACACCTGCCTGCTGCCATTCCCGAGCAAGCTCTGTACTGGTGGTGCCCAAATCCTGCAGCTGAATCAACTTTGGGAGACGTCCTGGCGCTTGCTGGACTTTCTTGGGCACCCTGAAGCCTTCTTCACAACAATTGAACCACTCTCCTTGAAGTTCTTGATGATCCGATAAATTGTTGATTTAGGTGCAATCTTACTGGCAGCAATATCCTTGCCTGTAAAGCCCTTTATTGTGCAAAGCAATGGTGAGGGCACGTGTTTCCTTGCAGGTAACTATGGTTGAACGAGGAAGAACAATGATTCCAAGCACCACCCTCCTTTTGAAGCTTCCAGTCTGTTATTCGAACTGAACCAGCATGACAGAGTGATCTCTAGCCTTGTCCTCGTCAACACTCACACCTGTGTTAACGAGAGAATCACTGACATGATGTCAGCTGGTCCTTTTGTGGCAGGGC
Source organism: Oncorhynchus tshawytscha (assembly GCF_018296145.1). NCBI lineage: Eukaryota > Metazoa > Chordata > Actinopteri > Salmoniformes > Salmonidae > Oncorhynchus > Oncorhynchus tshawytscha. The sequence goes on along the minus strand of NC_056457.1, from coordinate 1,197,992 downwards.
TGAAATGCAGTGGAATTGTGTGTGTGGGGGGGGATTCAGTTAATTTGCATGGCAAAGAGGGACTTTGCAATTAATTGCAATTCATCTGATCACTCTTCACAGCATTCTGGAGTATATGCAAATTGTCATCATACAAACTGAGGCAGCAGACTTTGTGAAAATTAATATTTGTGTCATTCTCAAAACTTTTGGCCATGACTGTAGATCTCTAATAATCAATGCACCAGAAAAGTTGCTCAGAGCAAAGCTGTTATGTTTTGCCTGACCATTTAGATTGGAGAGCAGTTTGATTGTGGTCTGCAAACACATAGTTGTAAGGTCTGAATCTAAAGTTATAACTATTTAGTGTTGTGACATTCTACATTTTGACAAAGATCCAAGTCAAAGTCTATATCAAAATGGCACCATATTCCTTAAACAATGTAGTGCACTATATACATTGCCTTCGGAAAGTATTCAGACCCCTTGACTTTTTCCACATTTTGTTACGTTACAGCCTTATTCTAAAATGGATAAAATATATATCCTCAGCAATTAACACAAAATACCCCATAATGACAAAGCCAAAACAGGTTTAGACATTTTTGCAAATGTATTAAAAATAAACAAAAACCTTATTTACATAAGTTCAGACCCTTTGCTATGAGACTCACAATTTAGCTCAGTTGCATCCTGATAATTCTACAACTTGATTGGAGTCCACTTGTGGTAAATTCAATTGATTGGACATAGTTTGGAAAGGCACACACCTGTCTATAAGGTCCTACAGTTGACCGTGCATGTCAAAAAACCAAGACCTGAGGTCAAAGGAATTGTCTGTAGAGCTCCGAGACAGGACTGTGTCGAGGCACAGATCTTGGGAAGGGTACCAAAAAAGACTCTTCCTAGAGCTGGCCGCACGAGAGAAAGGCCTTAGTCAGGGAGGTGACCAAGAACCCGATGGTCACTCAACCTCAAGATTCTCTGGTCTGATGAAACCAAGATTGAACTCTTTGGCCTGAATGCCAACCGTCACATCTGGAGGAAATCTGGCACCATCCCTATGGTGAAGCATGGTGGTGGCAGCATCAAGCTGTTGGGGTGTTCTTCAGCCGCAGGGACTGGGAAACTAGTCAGGATTGAGGCAAATATGAGCGGAGCAAAGTACAGAGGGATCTAACAGGACAACGACCCTAAGCACAGAGCCAAGACAATGCAGGAGTGGCTTTGGGATAAGTCTCTAAATGTCCTTGAGTGGCCCAGCCAGAGTTTGGACTTGAACTCGATCAAACGTCTATGGAGAGACCTGAAAATAGCAGTGCAGCAATGCTCCCCATCCAACCTGACAGAGCTTGAGAGGATCTGCAGAGAAGAACAGGAGAAACTCCCCAAATACGGGTCCGCCAGGCTTGTAGCGTCATACCCAATAAGACTCAAGGCTGTAATTGCTGCCAAAGGTGCTTCAACAAATGTCTAAACCTGTTTTTGCTTTGTCATTATGGGGTACCTAACAAAATGTGGAAAAAGTCAAAGGGTCTGAATACTTTCCGAAGGCACTGTACATCATAGGGTGCCATTTGGGATGTAACCCAAGTCTAACAGTGGAATCAAATAATCAAAGACTTTCTCCCGAGGTTTACAAACACTGTCCAAGCATTGGAACTGATGTGGATATGATAAAGGAATATTGTCGAACTCCAGGCAGACATCTAAATGGCTTGAAAAGGGCAAAAAGGAACATTCAGAGGCTTGTGTCCCAAATGGCACCCTATTCCTTATAAAGTGCACTACAAAAGTAGTGCAATATATAGGGAAATTGTTGCCATTTGGGACACAACCAGATGTCCAAAGATATGTTACTAGTAAAGGTAAATGCTTCTCTGCTCTTCAAAGGGTTGGGCTTCCTCCAACCTCCAACAGAGAAGCACAGAAACTTGAAAATTCCACACACAGGAACAACTGACTGACCTTGTAAACAGGCTGGAACTCCTCTGTGATGGCAAAGATTGTCTGGATGTTGTTGTCACTTAGTTTCTGAACCAGATGGGCGATGGAGGGGTAGTCCTGTTTCAGGGAGACAATTAGTAAGTACAGGTACTAGGTTAGCCCTTTGATGCCATCACTAAGGCAAGTAGCCCATAACCTTAAAACCTTGTCATATTCAAAATACAGACCACACAGAAGAGAAAAAAGCCACAATACATACAGTAAATAGCAGTGTATTAATTAAGAAATAATGCCTAAGAACCCGGGCATTACAGTGTGACAACTCCCGACAAGGGCTGTTCTAAGGCCCAGGGTGAAGCCATAGTTCCTGGGTTCCAGGGCATTATTGTTTTAGTTATTTCCTCATCTTTTGACCCAGTCTTAATTCTATTCATTCAACATTGCTGTGCTAAACAAATCATTGGCATGTACAGTTGAAGTCAGAAGTTTACATACACCTTAGCCAAATATATTTAAAATCAGTTTTTCACAATTACTGACATTTAATCTAAGTAAAAAGTCCTTGTCTTAGGATCACCACTTTATTTTAAGAATGTGAAATGTCAGAATAATAGTAGAGAATTATTTCAGCTTTGATTTCTTTTGTTCACATTGCCAGTGGGTCAGAAATGTACATACACTCAACTAGTATTTGGTAGCATTGCCTTTCAATTGTTTAACTTGGGTCAAATGTTTCGGGAAACCTTCCACAAGCTTCCCACAATAAGTTGGGTGAATTTTGGCCCATTCCTCCTGACAGAGCTGGTGTAACTGAGTCAGGTTTGTAGACCTCCTTGCTCACACATGCTTTTTCTGTTCTGCCCACAAATCTTATATTGGATTGAGGTCAGGGCTTTGATGGCCACTCCAATACATGGACTTTGTTGTCCTTAAGCCATTTTGCCACAATTTTGGAAGTATGCGTGGGGTCATTGTCCATTTGGAAAACCCAATTGCAACCAATCTTTAACTTCCTGACTTATGTCTTGAGATGTTGCTTCAATATATCCACATAATTTTCCATCCTCATGATGCCATCTATTTTGTGAACTGCACCAGTCCCTCCTGCAGCAAAGCACCCCTACAACATGATGCTACCACCCCAGTGCTTCATGGTTGGGATGGTGTTCTTCAGCTTGCAAGCCTCCCCCTTTTCCTCCAAACATAACGATGGTCATTATGGCCAAACAGTTCTATTTTTGTTTCATCAGACCAGAGGACGTTTCTCCAAAAAGTATGATCTTTGTCCACATGTGCAGTTGCATCGTAGTCCGTAGTCTGTTTTTTTTATGGCGGCTTTGGAGCAGTGGCTTCTTCCTTGCTGAGCAGCCTTTCAGGTTATGTTGATATAGGACTCGTTTTACTGTGCATATAGATACTTTTGTACCGGTTTCCTCCAGCATCTTCACAATGTCCTTTGCGGTTGTTCTGGGATTGATTTGCACTTTTTTCGCATCAAAGTACGTTCATCTATAGGAGACCGAAGGGGTCTCCTTCCTGAGCGGTATGACAGCTGCGTGGTTCAATGGTGTTTATACTTGAGTGCTATTTTTTGCACAGATGAACGTGGTACCTGGTTTGGAAATTGCTCCCAAGGATGAACCAGACTTGTGGAGGTCTACAATTGTTTTTCTGAAGTCTTGGCTGATTTCTTTTGATTTTCCCATGATGTCAAGCAAAGAGGCACTGAGTTTGAAGGTAGGCCTTGAAATACATCCACAGGTACACAGGCTAACTGACATCATTTGAGTTAATCAGAAGCTTCTAAAGCCATGACATTTTCTGGAATTTCCCAAGCTGTTTAAAGGCACAGTCAACTTAGTGTATGTAAACTTCTGACCCACTGGAATTGTGATAGTGAATTATAAGTGAAATAATCTGTCTGTAACCAATTGTTGGAAGAAAATACTTGTCATGCACAAACTAGATGTCCTAACCGACTTGCCAAAACTATAGTTTGTTAACAAGAAATATGTGGAGTGGTTGAAAAACGAGTTTTAATAACTCCAACCAAAGTGCATGTAAACTTCTGACTTCAACTGTAGCTAGGTAGCATAGATTCAATGATGATAAGACAAGAACTTCAATAAATAATGACTTAATACTGTAAACATCCAATAGGCCTACATAGGCAAGCACTGTTATGGTTGGCGAGTCCGAGCTAACCAAGCTGGTGATGTTAATAGTGATGTTTCCATTGATGGCACATGAGTGGAAGAACTGTCCATGCTCCTGGCGCTGGTGGTGACTGTCAGTGTTTACCTAACACCGAACCCAAACCGGCTACGCACGTGCGCCATCGTGCATACATTTATTTTGTCCCCCCATACCAAACGCGATCACAACACACAGGTTAAAATATCAAAACAAACTCTGAACCAATTATATTCATTTGGGGACTGGTCAAAAAGCATGAAACATTTATGGCAATTTAGATAGCTTGCACTTTCTAGCTAATTTGTCCTGGGATATAAAATTTAGTTGTTATTTTACCTGAAATGCACAAGGTCCTCTACTCCGACAATTAATCCACGCATAAAATGGTCAACCGAATCATTTCCAGTCATCTCTCCTCCTTCTAGGCCTTTTCTTCTCTTGACTTTATATTGCGATTGTCTACTTTCATAAATTAGGTGCATTACCGCTTCTGACCTCGTTCATCTTTCAATCACCCACGTGGGTATAACCAATGAGGAGATGGCACGTGGGTACCTGCTTCTATAAACCAATGAGGAGATGGGAGAGGCAGGACTTGTAGCGCGATCTGCGTCACAAATAGAACTGACTTCTATTTTAGCCCTTCGCAACGCAGACTCAATAATTTAATAATATAGATTTCTAAATTTATTTTGCAAAGCTTGCGCAGTGAGATTGAACAGAGTAAATAGGCATTTCAAGGCATAGACACTGGCTGGAAAGCAGTTTTAACCCATCAGCATTCAGGATTAGAATCACCCGTTGTATTATTATACATACATAGTAGTGGCTCATGGTGTACATATTGTTCTCCAGGTGGCATTTCCCATCGTTGGGCAGAACAATCCCTCCCAGTTTCCCATCTCCAGCAAAGTGGAAGCCAGCATCAGTGGAAAACACCAGCAGACGTGTGACGTTCCTCCAGCCAATGTGCTCCTGGGAGGAGGGAGAGAGAGGCCCATACAAACTCAATGTAAAATAAAACAACAAACAGAAAAAGGACACAGCTTACAGAAATACCAGAGAACAAAATTACAAGACCTAGGAAAGATTCAGGAAATATATTTTAAAAACAAGGAACAGCTATGTAAGAGGTTAAAACTTCTTCGGGCTAGGCGTCCCGCTAGTGGGACAAATTCCAGTGAACCTGGAGGGCGCGCAATTCAAATAAATAATCATACAAATTATGGATATTAAACATTTAGCTTAAATTCTTGTTATCTTCCTCTGATTTGTTATCCAAAGGGACCCAGCTATAACAGGTAGTGTCATTTTGTTAGATAAAATCCTTCTTTATATCCCAAAAAGTCTGTTTAGTTGGCGCCATCGATTTGAGTAAACCACTCGTTCAACATGCAGAGAAAGGAATCCGAAAATCTACCCCTAAACTTTGTTTCAACAAATCAAAATAGGTTTCTATCTACTCCTCAGATACCCTAAAATGTAATCAAACTCTAATATTTCTTACGGAAAAAAGTATGTTCAATAAGAAACCGATTTTAGCAGGTGCGTCTTGTCTTCATGGCGCGCCCAAACACGAATTTCCAAGACTGTGTCCCTGAACTAAAACTCATGTTTCTTATTAGTTTTTGAAGTTACAAGCCTGAAACCTTGAACATAGACTGCTGACACCCTGTGAAAGCCACAGGAATTGCATCCTGGGAGCTAGAATTCAGTATGGCCCTATACTTTTCATTGTAAGAGCATGGTCTCTCAAAAACATAAGAATTCCGGTTGGTTTTTCTTTGGATTTTCTCCTCCCATATCTCTTGTGTTATAGTCTCTTACATAATTTTAACATTTTTACAAATGTCAGTGTTTTATTTCCAATGGTACCAATTATATGCATATCCTGGCTTCAGGACCTGAGCAACCGGCAGTTTACTTTGGGCACGTGAGTCAGGCGGAAATTGAGAAAAAAGGGGCCAAGTTAAGTACTGCAGTGCATCTCCTCCTCATGGACTGCACCAGATTTGCCAGTTCTTGCTGTGAGATGTTACCCCACTCTTCCACCAAGGCACCTGCAAGTTCCCAGACATTTCTTGGAGGAATGGCCCTAGCCCTCAACCTCCGATCCAACAGGTCCCAGATGTGTTCAATGTGATTGAGATCCGGGCTCTTCGCTGGCCATGGCAGAGCACTGACATCCCTGTCTTGCAAGAAATCAGGCAAGGAACGAGCAGTATGGCTGGTGGCATTGTCATGCTGGAGGGTCATGTCAGGATGAGCCTGCAGGAAGGGTACCACATGAGGGAGGAGGATGTCTTCCATGTAACGCACAGTGTTGAGATTGCCTGCAATGACAACAAGCTCAGTCCGATGATGCTGTGACACACCGCCCCAGACCATGAGGGACCCCCCACCTCCAAATCGATCCCGCTCCAGAGTACAGGCCTCGGTGTAACGCTCATTCCTTCGACGATAAACTCGAATGACCATCACCCCTGGTGAGACAAAACAGCGACTCTTCAGTGAAGAGCACTTTTTGCCAGTCCTGTATGGTCCAGCGACGGTGGGTTTGTGCCCATAGGCGACGTCGTTGCCAGTGATGTCTGGTGAGGACCTGCCTTACAAACAGGCCTACAAGCCCTCAGTCCAGCCTCTCTCAGCCTATTGTGGACAGTCTGAGCACTGATGGAGGGATTGTGCGTTCCTGGTGTAACTCGGGCAGTTGTTGCTATCCTGTACCTGTCCCGCAGGTGTGATGTTCGGATGTACCGATCCTGTGCAGGTGTTGTTACACATGGTCTGCCACTGCAAGGACGATCAGCTGACCGTCATGTCTCCCTGTAGCGCTGTCTTCGCCGTCTCACAGTACGGACATTGTAATTTATTTCCCTGGCCACATCTGCAGTCCTCAAGCCTACTTGCAGCATGCCTAAGGCACGTTCACACAGATGAGCAGGGACCCTGGGCATCTTTCTTTTGGTGTTTTTTTCAGGGTCAGTAGAAAGGCCTCTTTAGTGTCCTAAGTTTTCACAACTGTGACCTTAATTGCCTATCGTCTGTTAGCTGTTAGTGTCTTAACGACCGTTCCACAGGTGCATGTTCATTAATTGTTTATGGTTCATTGAACAAGCATGGGAAACATGTTTAAACCCTTTACAATGAAGATTTGAATTTATTTTGATTTTTAAAATAATCTTTGAAAGACAGGGTCCTGAAAAAGGAAAGTTTCTTTTTTTGCTGAGTTTATATTAACTCAAGACAAAGAGGAGTAAGTAAGTATGTTTATATTCTCTGTGAATTGATCTCGTGGTACCAGACCTTAACACCCTATTCTCATTTGAGAATGGCTGGAGTGGAGGCTAACTGGAAGCTAAGAGAAGGCCGTTTTATAAAACCTTAATGTTTGAGAGTTCATTCACTCTAGGGTCCTAAACTGCTATTTCAAAGGGCTAATGCAGCTGGTGGCCACACCAGATACCGACTGTTACTTTTGATTTTGACCCCCCGCCCCCTTTGTTCAAGGACACATTATTCCATTTCTGTTAGTCACCTGTCTGTGGAACTTGTTCAGTTTATGTCTCAGTTTTTGAATCTTATGTTCATACAAATATTTACACATGTTAAGTTTGCTGAAAATAAACGCAGTTGACAGTGAGAGGGCGTTTCTATATTTGCTGAGTTTAAAACCCTGATAAAATGATTATTTGAATAATTTACAGTATACCTACTCATTCAAGGGTTTTTCTTTATATTTACTATTTTCTCAATTTAAAAATAATAGTGAAGACATCAAATCTATGAAGTAACACATATGGAATCATGTAGTAACCCAAAAAGTGTTTAACAAATATATTTTAGATTCTTCAAAGTAGCCACCCTTTTCCTTGATGACAGCTTTGCACACTCTTGGCATTCTCTCTACCAGCTTCACCTGGAATGCTTTTCCAGCCTTGAAGGACTTTCCACATACGCTGAGCACTTGTTGGCTGCATTTCCTTCACTCCGTGGTCCAATTCATCCCAAAACATCTCAATTATGTTGAGGTCGGATGATTGTGGGGGCCAGGTCATCTGAAGCAGCACTAATTTTCTCTCCTTCTTGTTCAAATAGCCCTTACACGGCCTGAAGATGTGTTGGGTCATTGTCCTGTTGAAAAACAAATGATAGTCCCACTAAGAGCAAACCAGATGGGATGGCGTAACGGTGCAGAATGCTGTGGTAGCCATGCTAGTTAAGTGTGTCTTGAATTCTAAATGAATCACTGACAGTGTCACCAGCAAAGAACCCCCACACAATCACACCTCTTCCTCTATGCTTCATGGTGGGAACCACACATGCGGAGATCATCTGTTCACCTACTCTGCGTCTCACAAAGACACAGAGTTTGGAGTGGTCAAATGTCCATTGCTCGTGTTTCTTGACCCAGGTAAGTCTCTTCTTCTTATTGGTGTCTTTTAGTAGTGGATTCTTTGCAGCAATTTGACCACGAAGGCCTGATTCACACAGTCTCGTCTGAACAGTTGATGTTGAGATTTGTCTGTTACTTGAAATCTGTGAAGCATTTATTTGGGCTACAATCTGAGGTGCAGCTAACTCTAATCCTCTGCAACAGAGATAACTCCAGGTCTTCCTTTCCTGTGGCGGTCCTCATGAGAGCCAGTTTCATCATAGCGCTTGATGGTTTTTGCGACTGCACTTGAAGAAAGTTTCAAAGTTCTTGAAATTTTCCGGATTGACTGACCTTCATGTCTTAAAGTTGTAATTATCAGAGTAAGAACTCAACGGACACTATGAAAGCTCAAATCAAGTTTATTCTTCCCAAAGGATCGAACAGCTGAACAGACAACATTTCACACAAGCACTGATATTTAACCCTTTCTCCTATGCTGTCTCCTCCAGATCTGAACAGCCAATGCATCGCTGTTGCTAGACAGAACCTTAGTGATATCTGTTCTTGCTCACTTCATCTGACCTGACCTGTGCCCCAATGTGCTCACTCCTCCCCAACTCACGTCTGTCATGGTGCCTGGTACCAGACTGCGTCTCTTCTCCTCCCAGAGGATCCCTGATGGCTAATAACATATCCTTACAAAATGTAAACGTTATACATTACCCTCTCTCCCTTAGTGACACGAATAAGTATATTTCATATTCTCAGAACCCGACAAAGTAATGATGGATTGTCATTTCTCTTTGCTTATTTGAGCTGTTATATACAACCCCTACCTTGTCACAACACAACTGATTGTTTCAATGCCAAGATTGTCATCAAGGCAAAGGGTGGCTACTTTGAAGAATCTCATCTAAAATATATTTTGATTAGTTTGACACTTTTTTAAAATTCCATATGTGGTTATGTCATAGTTTTGATGTCTTCACTATTATTCTACCATGTAGAAAATAGTGAAAATAAAGAAAAACCCTGAAATTAGTAGGTGTGTCCAAACTTTGACCGGTACTGTATATTATAATAAAAGCATAATACTTACACCACAGACAGCCACTTGCATGATGGCATCAAAGCCTCCCTCTGGTGAGTCCAGGTTTCCAGAGATCTGCTGTCGTCCCACCAGGGTGTTGAACTCCTGTCCATTGCTAGTCAGCTTCAGGACGTTCTTATAGCTGAATGGACTGGTGCAGTTCTGGTCCCCAGTACAGGGGTTCAGCAGCTTGGCTGGGGTGGTGCTTATGTAAGGCATCACAGTCTTCTCAACGAAGGAACCAAAACCTGACAGAAAAGAAGAAGAGAAGATATCCAGCTCACATATACACTGTATTGGTAAGGAGACAGGACACCAATTTGTTAGCTTCAGAACATCTTTACTAAGATAAAACTGGATATGTTACACATAACATTATGGGTATTGTAGAAAATGTATAATTATGCAATATGCACCCAAACAGCACTGAAAGCAGAAGATAAAGTTGTTGTGGAGAAAAAGTTCAAAGAAATATGGACAACCCCATTCCTCATACCGGGGCGGATTCATAATCTTACCGATTCTGAAATCAGATGTGATCTTTGACATCTCCAGCATCAGCTGTGTTCCCAGGTTCTTTACATTTTCCAGATCATCCTTCATTGAGTAGGAGAGGTCCATCAGGTAGTAGAGGTCGATGGGGTAATCCTCAGCTCGTTTGAACTTCAGATTAAAAGACTGGGGTTCACCTACAGTATACAAACAGATAGGCAAGGTTAAACCAGGGACTGTGGATGAAAATGTGCACTTTTGCCAACTCTGGCACATTTACATTGATGTTAACACTGAAATGTTGATTAAGGTGAATTGTCCCTGTCAAATAAGCCTCTGGCATGGAAGAGTGCAAGGAGCACTCCTTCCTTCCTTCCTTCCACATAATAACAGCTGTACAGTTGATAGCTTAAACTCTCAAAGAAAATAGAGGATACTGTAACTAATCAACATAACAGTGAAAGACCACAGAAGATATCAGGAAACAGCAACCCTCAGCAAAATTGCTTCAGCAATGATCAAAACGGGAAGTTATGGCTGAAACAAAGTTAACTAAGACTACGTCCCAAATGGCACCCTATCCCCAATATAAGGCACTACTTTTGACCAGAGCGAAAAGTAGTAGAACTAAATAGGGAAAAGTTTGCCATTTGGGATGCACCCTTATCAAAGTTCCCACCAGATCTGAGGCTAAGGGTGAGTTTCTGGGGCTGGATCTGTGTGATATCCTCTGGTCTGAGTTTCTTTGCTCCCTTGTTGCGGTTGGTCACAGTCTTGTTCTTCAGGGCCTCTTGGCTGCCTCGGGGGTTCTCTACCTTGGCGCCACTGCAACCTCTCTTCCGCAGGGACTCTAGCTCGTCACAGCGGGTCGACGTGGCCTCACCCTGCTTAAGAAACTCCTGGGGGAGAGGGAGGAGGTTAATTAGTATCATGACAAATTGCATTATGCACTCAGAGGGAATCCACCCAAAATGTAAGGTCCTTATTTTCTGAAAATATATTTCCTACACTCCAAAGCAGGTCATAAACAATATTGCCTGACACACTAGTGTTGTAATTCCAAGGGACAGCTTAGATGACATACTTCTCTCCTTGATTGCATACGAGTTCTAATGCTGAGTCAGTTATAGTAACAATGCAGTAACAAAGTTATTGACAAATTCAAATCCACATACTGGGTCTGTGCACCATCCACATTTCGCTCCCACTTGAATACACTCCCCACAGGACTTGGCATTGGCCTTGATGCACTCGTTCCCTTCTGAAGGTTGAAGAGAAGCAAACTCATTATATACTCCTAAAGACTAAGCAGGCAAAACGCCCCAGTGTTTACACATTGTTTAATTTAAAATTAGGAAAACTGTGTGGCTCAGAGAGAACAGTAATTGGAGCCAGAACAGAATATTCCGCTGTTCCATAGTTCTATGATGCCCTAACTACGAAGCTCCAAAAAGCCTAGGTGGAGCTGCTTCTTCTTCTGACAAATAACATCATTACATTACAGCAGCATGCTCGCTTTGTTTCGACTCACCCATGGAAAATCAGGCTATTAGTCACCATTCTGTATTGTATGTAGGCCAACATCGTTTATGACATAATATGATTAGATGATGTACTGTGTACAGAAACAGAACACTGATGTTGCTGTTGAGGATTGATTTTGTCTAACAAGGTGGAAGTTAAAGTAAGTAGGACAGAAACTTGAGATATGAGAGAGAATAACTTTACCTTGCTGAGCACTGCTGTAACAAATGACTGCTAACAATGTTGATATCAGAGGTAGTTTCAGGTCCATCTGAAAAAAAAAACAGATACAACATCACGAGGTTAGTGTGAGGATACAGTAAAAGCTAGCAGTGAATACTGTGTTTTTGTTTACATTTGTAGTACAAATAGAAGACATTAGGCTGGATACCAGTTCATTGATATAGCCTTAGGGCCCAGAGCTATTGATGGTCAGGTGGTCACATGGTCTGGAGCCCTATATGGTGCCTTCAGAAACTATTCAAACCCTTTTCCTTTTTCCACATTTTGTCATGTTACAGACTGGATTTAAAATGGATTAAATTGAGATGTTTAGTCACAGGCCTACACACAATACCCCATAATGTCAAAGTGGAATTATGTTTATAGAAATGTCTACAAATTAATAAAAAATGAAAAGTTGAAATGTCTTGAGCCAATAATTATTCAACCCCTTTGTTATGGCAAGCCTAAACAAGTTTAAGAGTCAACATTTGCTTAACAAGTCACATAACAATTTGTATGGACTTACTCTGTGTGCAAAAATAGTGTTTAACATGATTTTTGAATGACTACCTCATCTCTGTACCCCCAAACAGACGCCTCACAAGTCCTCAAATGGTAGTTTCATTAAATAGTACCCGCAAAACACCAGTCTCAACGTCAACAGTGAAGAGGCGACTCCGGGATGCTGGCAGAGTTGCAAAGAAAAATACATATCTCAGACTGGCCAATAAAAGAAAAGATTAAGATGGTCAAAAGAACACAGACAAAGGACAGAGGAACTATGCCTAGAAGGCCAGCATGCCGGAGTCACGTTGAGACTGGTGTTTTGCGGGTACTATATGTTGAAGCTTCCAGTTGAGGACTTGTGAGGCGTCTGTTTCTCAAACTAGGCATTCTAAAGTACTTGTCCTCTTTCTCAGTTGTGCACCGGGGCCTCTCACTCCTCTTTCTATTCTGGTTAGAGCCAGTTTGCGCTGTTCTGTGAAGGGAGTAGTACACAGCATAGTGCGAGATATTCAGTTTCTTGGCAATTTCTCACATGAAATAGCCTTCATTTCTCAAAACTAGAATAAACTGATGAGTTTCAGAAGAAAGTTCTTTGTTTCTGGCCATTTTGAGCCTGTAATCGAAGCAAGAAACACTAGTGCTCCAGATACTTAACTAGTCTAAAGAAGGCCAGTTTTATTGCTTCTTTAATCAGAACGACAGTTTTCAGCTGTGCTAACATAATTGCAAAAGGGTTTTCTAATGATCAATTAGCCTTTTAAAACTATAAACTTCGATTAACTAACACAATGTGCCATTGGAACACAGGAGTGATGGTTGCTGATAATGGGCCTCTGTACGCCTATGTAAATATTCAATTTAAAATGTGCAGTTTCCAGCTACAATAGTCATTTACAACATTAACAATGTCTACACTGTATTTCTGATAAATTTTATGTTATTTTAATGGACAAAATAAATGCTTTTCTTTCAAAAACAAGAACATTTCTATGTGACCCCAAACCTTTGAAAGGTAGTGTATGTAATTTAGATATTTCTGTATTACATTTTCCAAAAATTTGCAACAATTTCAAATCAAATCAAATCAATCAAATCAAATTTTATTTGTCACATACACATGGTTAGCAGATGTTAATGCGAGTGTAGCGAAATGCTTGTGCTTCTAGTTCCGACAATGCAGTAATAACGAGCAAGTAATCTAACTAACAATTCCAAAAAAAAACTACTGTCTTATACACAGTGTAAGGGGATAAAGAATATGTACATAAGGATATATGAATGAGTGATGGTACAGAGCAGCATAGGCAAGATACAGTAGATGATATCGAGTACAGTATATACATATGAGATAAGTATGTAAACCAAGTGGCATAGTTAAAGTGGCTAGTGATACATGTATTACATAAGGATGCAGTCGATGATATAGAGTACAGTATCAACGTATGCATATGAGATGAACAATGTAGGGTAAGTAACATTATATAAGGTAGCATTGTTTAAAGTGGCTAGTGATATATTTACATCATTTCCCATCAATTCCCATGATTAAAGTGGCTGGAGTAGAGTCAGTGTCATTGACAGTGTGTTGGCAGTAGCCACTCAATGTTAGTGGTGGCTGTTTAACAGTCTGATGGCCTTGAGATAGAAGCTGTTTTTCAGTCTCTCGGTCCCAGCTTTGATGCACCTGTACTGACCTTTCTGGATGACAGCGGGGTGAACAGGCAGTGGCTCGGGTGGTTGATGTCCTTGATGATCTTTATGGCCTTCCTGTAGCATCGGGTGGTGTAGGTGTCCTGGAGGGCAGGTAGTTTGCCCCCGGTGATGCGTTGTGCAGACCTCACTACCCTCTGGAGAGCCTTACGGTTGAGGGCGGTGCAGTTGCCATACCAGGCGGTGATACAGCCCGCCAGGATGCTCTCGATTGTGCATCTGTAGAAGTTTGTGAGTGCTTTTGGTGACAAGCCGAATTTCTTCAGCCTCCTGAGGTTGAAGAGGCGCTGCTGCGCCTTCCTCACGATGCTGTCTGTGTGAGTGGACCAATTCAGTTTGTCTGTGATGTGTATGCCGAGGAACTTAAAACTTGCTACCCTCTCCACTACTGTTCCATCGATGTGGATGGGGGTGTTCCCTCTGCTGTTTCCTGAAGTCCACAATCATCTCCTTAGTTTTGTTGACGTTGAGTGTGAGGTTATTTTCCTGACACCACACTCCGAGGGCCCTCACCTCCTCCCTGTAGGCCGTCTTCGTTGTTGGTAATCAATCAATTTCTAACATTTTGAATTTAGGCTGTAACATCTAAAAGTGGAATAAGTATTCAGACCCCTTGACTTTTTCTTTGTTATGTTACAGCCTTATTCTAAAATGGATTCAATATTTTTTTCCAGCAATCTACACACAATACCCTTCTGTAACAAAGCGAACAGGTTTAGACATTTTTGCAAATGTATTGAAATTTTAAAAAACAAACACCTTATTTACATAAGTATTAAGATGAGACTCGAAATTGAGCTCAAGTGCATCGAGTTTCCATTAATCATCCTTGAGATGTTTCTACAAATTGATTGGACATGATTTGGAAAGGCACACACCTGTCTATATAAGGTCCCACAGTTGACAGTGCATGTCAGAGCAAAAACCAAGTCATGAGGTTGAAGGAATTGTCTGTAGAGCTCTGAGATAGGATTGTGTCGAGGGGAAGGGTACCAAAACATGTCTGCTGCATAGTAGGTCCACAAGAACACAGTGCCGTCAATCATTCTTAAATGGAAGGAGTTTGGAACCACCAAGACTCTTCCTAGAGCTGGCCGCCCGGCCAAACTGAGCAATTGGGGGAGAAGGGCCTTGGTCAGGTAGGTGACCAAGAACCAGATGGTCACTCTGACTGAGCTCCAGAGTTTCTCTGTGGAGATGATAAAGCCTTCCAGAAGGACAACCAACTCTGCAGCACTCTACCAAATCAGGCCTTTATGGAATCAGACGGAAGCCACTCCTCAGTAAAAGGCACATGACAGCCCGCTTGGAGTTTGCCAAAAGGCACCTAAAGGATTCTCAGACCATGAGACCAAGATTAAACTCTTTGGCCTGAATGCCAAGTGTCACGTCTGGAAGAAATCTGGCACCGTCCCTCCGGTGAAGCACGGTGGTGGCAGCATTATGCTGTGGGGATGATTTTCAGGGCAGGGACTGGGAGACTAGTCAGGATTGAGGCAAAGATGAACAGAGCAAAGTACAGCGTAATCCTTGATGAAAATCTGCTCCAGAGCGCTCAGGGCCTCAGATTCACCTTCCAACAGAACAACAACCCTAAGCACACAGCTAAAACAACGCAGGAGTGGTTTCGGGACAAGTCTCTGAATGTTCTTGAGTGGCCAGCCAGAGCCCGGACTTGAACCTGATAGAACATCTCTGGAGAGACCTGAAAATAGCAGTGCAGCGACGCTCCCCATCAAACCTGACAGAGCTTGAGAGGATCAAATCAAATCAAATCAAATCAAATTTTATTTGTCACATAACATGGTTAGCAGATGTTAACAGAAATGCTTGTGCTTCTAGTTCCGACAATGCAGTAATAACGAGCAAGTAATCTAACTAACAATTCCAAAAAAAAAAACTACTGTCTTATACACAGTGTAAGGGGATAAAGAATATGTACATAAGGATATATGAATGAGTGATGGTACAGAGCAGCATAGGCAAGATACAGTAGATGATATCGAGTACAGTATATACATATGAGATAAGTATGTAATCCAAGTGGCATAGTTAAAGTGGCTAGTGATACATGTATTACATAAGGATGCAGTCGATGATATAGAGTACAGTATCAACGTATGCATATGAGATGAACAATGTAGGGTAAGTAACATTATATAAGGTAGCATTGTTTAAAGTGGAGAAGACTGGGAGAAACTCCCCAAATACAGGTGTGCCAAGATTTGTAGTGTCATACCAATCAAACTCAAGGCTGTGATTGCTGCCAAAGGTACTTCAACAAAGTACTGAGTAAGGGTCTGAATACTTATGTAAATGTGATATTAGTATTTGATCAAAATTACAAGTTTGCTAAAATGTCTAAACCTGTTTTTGCTTTGTCATTATGGGTTATTGTGTGTTGACTGAGGGGGGAAAAAACTATTTAATCCATTTTAGAATAAGGTGTAACGTAACAAATTGTGGAAAAAGTCAAGGGTTCTGAATGCCTCCCGAATGCACTGTAGATGTATATGAGATGGGATGTATAGACATTATGGACAGTATGTGGATAGAATATTTAGTATTTCTGTAGGATACGAAGGATATATATATACACTATTCTATACACAGCAAAAGTTGAATAGGATGGCATTGACTAGAATACAATACATACATATGAAGTGAGCAAAACAGTATGTAGTTGTAAGGGGTGCGTAACTGGTGGCAGGGAAGTCAAACGCAGGAGAGCAGAACTTGGTGAATATCCGGAGCAGTTTAATAAATAAACTAACGGCATACAAAACAACAAACACATGGGTACAAAACCCGTATCTCAGCAGTAACACATACAAATAAACAATTCCCGACAAGGACATGGGGGAAACAGAGGGAAAATATACAACATGTAATTAGGGTTTTGAAACCAGGTGTGTGTGAAAACAAGACAAAACAAATGGAACATGAAAAATAGATCGGCGATGGCTAGAAGACCGGTGACGTCGACCGCCGATAAATTGGTCATAAAATTTGATCTGATCTTCATCAAGGTCACAACAATAGACAAACACAGTCTGCTTAAACTAATAACACACAAACAATTATAAGTTTTCATGTCTTTATTGAACACACGTGTTAACATTCACAGTGCAGGGTGGAAAAAGTATGTGAAACCTTGGATTTAATAACTGGTAGACCCTCCTTTGGCAACAATAACCTCAACCAAACATTCTCTGTAGTTGTGAATCAGACCTGCACAACGGTCAGGGTGAATTTTGGACCATTGCCCTACAAAAAACTGTTTCAGTTCAGCAGTATTCTTGGGATGTCTGGTGTGAACTGCTCTCTTGGGGTCATGCCACAGCATCTCAAATCGGGTTGAGGTCAGGTCTCTGACTAGGCCACTCTAGAAGGAGTATTATCCTCTGTTGAAGCCATTCTGTTGTTGATTTACTTCCATGTTTTGGGTCGTTGTCCTGTTGGATCACCAAACTTCTGTTGAGCTTCAATTGGCGTACAGATAAAAAACATTTTGCAAGAGAATGTTAGGCTTTTGGACAGCAGTGGCTTCTTCCGTGGTGTCCTTCCATGAACACCATTCTTGTTTAGTGTTTTACGTATGGTGCTCATCTGGTGCTGTAGGTGTCCTGGAGGGCAGGCAGTGTGCCACCGGTGATACGTTGGGCAGACCACACCACCCTCTGGAGAACTCTGCGGTTGCGGGCGAAGCAGTTGCTGTACCAGACGGTGATACAGCCTTACAGGATGCTCTCAATGGTGCATCTGTAAAGTTTGTGAGGGTTTTACGGTCCAAGACAAATTTTTTCATCATCCTGTGGTTAAAGAGGCGCTGTTGCACCTTTTTCACCACACTGTCTGTGTTAGTGGACCACTTCAGGCTGTCAGAGAAGTATACGCAGAGGAACTTGAACATTAAACCTCCACTGTGGCCCCGTCGATGTGAACATTCTCCCTCTGCTGTCTCCTGAAGTCCACAATCCGCTCCATCATTTTGTTGATGTTGAGGGAGAGGTTATTTTCCCGGCACCACTTCACAAGTGCCTTCACCTCCTCCCTGTAGGCTCTCGTCATTGTTGGTAAGCAGGCCTACTGCTGTTGTGTCATCTGCAAACTTGAGGATTGAGTTGTAGGCGTATGTGGCCACACAGTCATGGGTGAACATGGAGTACAGAGGTGGCTGAGCCCCTGTGTTGAGGATCAGCGAAGTGAAGGTGTTGTTTCCTACCTTCACCACCTTGGGATGGCCTGTCAGGAAGTCCAGGAACCAGTTGCACAGGGCGGGGTTCAGACCCAGGGCCCTGAGCTTAATGATGAGCTTGGAGGGTACTATGGTGTTGAAGGCTGAGCTGAAGTCAATGAACAGCATTCTTATATGTATTCCTCTTGCCCAGATGGGATAAGGCAGTGTGCAGTGTGATGGCGATTGCATAGACTGTGGATCTATTAGGGTGGTATGCAAATTGGAGTGACATTGAAAACGGTGGCGAAGAAGGATTTTTGCTTGTCCGGGAGCACGACGTCGGTGTCCGCAACGTGGCTGGTTTTCCCTTTGTAATCTGTGATTATCTGGAGTCCCTGCCACGTACATCTCGTGTCTGAGCCTGTTATGGCTCTCGTTTGTGGAATGACCGGACCAAGGTGCAGCGTGTTAGGCGTACATCGTGGTTTTTATTGATGACATCAAAAGCAAAATAACAACGACAAAAATGAAAGCGCACAGTTCTTTAAGGCAAAATCAACTATACAGAAAACCCAAAAGGAAAATGACAACTTATATATGATCCCCAGTCAGAGACAACGATAGACAGCTGCTTCTGATTGGGAACCATACTCAGCCAAAAACACAAAGAAATAGAAAACAGATTTTCCCACCCGAGTCACACCCTGACCTAACCAAACATAGAGAATAATAAGGATCTGTAAGGTCAGGACGTGACAGAGCCGTTGAATTGCGACTCCACTTTGTCGCTGTACTGATGTTTTGCCTGTTTGATTGCCTTACGGAGGGTATAACTGCACTGTTTGTATTCAACCATATTCCCAGTCACTTTGCCATGGTTAATGTGGTAGTTAGGCGCTTTCAGTTTTGCTCGAATGCCGCCATCTATCCTCGGTTTTTGGTTTGGGTAGCTTTTAATAGTTACAGTGAGAACAACATGCCCTATACACGTCCTGATGAAGTCAGTCACTGTGTCAGTGTATACGTCAATGTTATTCTCAGAGGGAACCCAGGAACATATTGCAGTCTGCTTGATCAAAACAATATAGAAACTTGGTCAGACCAGCGTTGAATAGACCTTAGCACAGGTACTTCCTGTTTCAGTTTCTGCCTATAGGAAGGGAGAAGCAGGATGGAGTCGTGATCTGATTTGCCGAAGGGAGGGCGGGGGAGGGCCTTGTAGCAATCTGGGAAGGGAAAGTAACAATGGTCTTGAGTTTTTGAAGTGCGAGTACTACAGGCAAAGTGTTGATAGAACTTCGGTAGTGTTTTCCTCACATTTTCTTTGTTTAAGTCCCCGGCTACAATAAATGCATCCTCAGGATATGTGGTTTCCAGTTTGCACAAAGTCCAGTATAGTTCCTTGAGAGCCGTCGTGGTATCGGCTTGAGGGGGAATATACACGGCTGTGACTATAACCAAAGAGATTTTTCTTGGGAGGTCATATGGTCAGCATTTGATAATGACGTATTCTAGGTCAGGTGAACAAAAGGAGTTCCTGTCCGTTATCACAATCACACCATGAGTTAATCATGAGACATACACATCTGCCTTTCTTCTTCCCAGAGAGTTCTTTATTCCTGTCTGCGTGATGTACTGAGAACCCAGCTGGCTGTATGGACGGGGACAGTATGTCCGGAATATATGATTCTGTGAAACAGAGTATGTTAAAAGTCCCTGATGTGTCTCTGGAAGGAGAACCTCACCCTGAGTTTGTCTACTTAATTGTAGACGAGCTCGTGTACTTAGGAGCTAGATAAAGAGCTGCCATGTCTATCAACGCCATCTTCTGTAATAGTACTAGGCTATGATACTGTGATGTAATATGAGAGGAAGATTTGATTAGCTAACGTTGCCTCTGTACACAGGTTTGATCCCTGCAAGCTAGTTAGCTCATAATCAAGCAAACCTGACAACATGTTTGATGCATGTTGCCAGCTTGCTTTCAATAATGTTTCAACTCGAACTGGATAGCTACTGCCCTTGTTTGTTGTAATTATTGGGCAAAGAAACACCCACATTAAACCACACCTCCAAGACAACTCTTGTTTAACTTCAGTCATGGCCGCTAGCATTTCTTAATGAACATTAAAGAATAACAAGGCCAAATCAGGAAGTGCAGTCGCCCTTTAACAGTTTGAAGAATCTGCTAAGTGGGCAATGCTACGGGAAAAGGGATAAGCACAGCATACATCACAGAATCCCCGTGGGTGGAAGAGGGGGTTGAGAGTGGAAGAGGGGGTTGAGAAAGCACTGGGTGGAAGAGGGGGTTGAGAGTGCACCAATATGGAGAATTTAGAAGAATTTATGTCCAACTTCCTCTCTCAGTTCAACACACCAACCCTAGGGATTAGACCTCAGGACAATCCTCTGCAAATGCCTATATACTGAGGACATCCGTCCAACATAGAACTGATAATCATCAGCATGCTGAACTTGTGTACAGTAATGCACATGGTTTACAATAACGCTGGTATGACCAGCCGGGCCAGAGATAAAGAAGCTAGTTATGAATTCGGGTTCCTCCCCATTTTACACACCATTGAAATGTGTGGTAGGGACCTGTCATAGGACCAAAATATACAGTTTACCCCTGACCTGTCAATGACACCAATCGCTAGGCAGAGTTACTGCATTAAGAGTGCTGCTGTATTTTCAGTGCTTTACATGGGGAGGGGGAGTTCTGGCAGTCAGTACTGTATGGTGTTGAGTGACGCATTCCTTAGCGCCTCTGTGTGTGTGTATGCGTGTGTGTGTACTCCATCATGTTCTATACAGAGCCTAGCTGCACAGACAGCCTGTCTGCGACCCCAAGATTAGACTGAATAGCTGACTTGCTGACAGACTGACTGGCTGACTGATAGACTGACTGGCTGGCTAACTGGCTGACTGACTGAACTTAGAAGAGCTGAGAGCCACAATTAGTTCTTCTGCCATGGCATTACCCAACTTCTGTGTTGCAGAAATGCAACTGACCAAAGGTCCTTCAGGCCAACAGCCCATGGCTCCAAACTCTAAAGGAATGTATCCTAGACCTAATAAATCTAATCTAATAATCTATAATGTGATTCAGTTGTTGAGAAGTCTTTATGTTAGAGACTAAATGTTGTAAATGTCGCTACTTTAGATGAGTGCTTCAACAAAAGTTGAAGTTCACGCAACACCGATTTGAGCCCAAAATGTCTTGCACCTACTTTGTACCAGCTCAAATAATCATCTGAGATCTCTGGACAGTGTAAATGAAGATCATTTATATGTTTTTGGTCAGAACCAAAACGACAGCCCCTGTTATTTTCTCCAACATTCCTGTTGGTTTGACTTTTAGTCCAGTACAGAGTTCCAAGGAAACGTTCGAATGAGAAAATATGCCTGTAAAATGCCAGCGAGGTGTCAAGTGAGAAAAACAACAAGGCTACTTCTATTCTATGAAGCTTAGCAGCTGGAGACAGGAATGTTCTTCAAGTCTTCAGAGGGACTAGGGACATGGCAGCAAAACACAAGATAACATTTAGACCAACACAAGGGTTATCGAAGATGATAGCCCTACACAATACTGCTTTTGAGAGGTTGCATCTTTTTATTTTTTACTTTTTTATTTATCCGTTATTTTACCAGGTAAGTTGACTGAGAATACGTTCTCATTTACAGAAACAACCTGGGGAATAGTTACAGGGGAGAGGAGGGGGATGAATGAGCCAATTGTAAACTGGGGATTATTAGGTGACTGTGATGGTTTGCGGGCCAGATTGGGGATTTAGCCAGGACACCAGGGTTAACACCCATACTCTTACAATAAGTGCCATGGAATCTTTTAATGACCTCAGAGTCAGGACACCCGTTTAACGTCCCATCCGAAAGACCGCACCCTACACAGGGCAGTGTCACTAATCACTGCCCTGGGGCATTGGGATATTTTTTAGACCAGAGGAAAGAGTGCCTCCAACTGGCCCTCCAACACCACTTCCAGCAGCATCTGGTCTTCCATCCAGGGACTGACCAGGACCAACCCTGCTTAGCTTCAGAAGCAAGCCAGCAGTGGTATGCAGCTCATGAGGGTAACTTAACTTAAGAATCAGTACCTCCTGGAAAGATCTTTCACTGGGCAGATATACAACACAGGGGCCAACAGGATGGAGGGGGGGATTGAGACTATTATGGGAACTTGACTTAACAACCAAATTGCTGAAAGTATTTGCCTCCTCTGGGAGTGGAACAAAAACAGACAGATCTCCAGTTAAACTCAACCATGTCCAAAACCAGACATAGATCACTGGTGCTTAGACAGCGTGGTAGTGGGGCAGCTCCCTCAAACACCATCATCCAGGTGGTACACGTACACACACACACACACACACACACACAAACCCTCTCATCAACTCATTGCGGTGTTCAAGAGAGGAGAGGTGACACATGGTGGTCTGTCTATGGAGAGTACCATGACTAAAAAGGACACGACCTGAGCTCTCAGGCAATTCTCTGGGACAGGATACTTTCAGCAGTCAGACCAGGATAGTAGCTGCCTGCCTGGTGCCTGCACTTCATTGGGGAAACCAGAGCACTCACAGCCATGTTCCTGAGCCGAGTAGAGCTTCCATATTTGGACAGGCACCAGTTGTCATGCCCATCTCTCCTACAACGTTCCCTCAAACCTGGTATTTTCCCCATGATAACCACCCTTTTCCTTCAAAAAACATACAGCCCACTCGGAGCACTTTCCCTGTTTTTTATTTAGCTGGCCTCTCGGCCAGGTCTCTCTTGTAAAAAAGGTTTTCTAGGACCTCAATGGAGCTTCCTGGATAAATAAAGACACATTTAAAAATAAAATAAAAAAAAGCTGACCAATCATGTATAAAGCTGGATGGGAGAGGGTTAAAAACAATCTCTGCATGTCTAGATTGTTGAAAGCTGTGTGACTCTAAGCATCAGATTGAGATTGAGTCGCTCGCAGGCCTTAGCCACGACAGGCTTTATTTGTCAGCTCCTCTGCTTTAGAAATATCTACACGTCAGCAAATGCTTCCTAGCAGCAGCAGCAGCAATAATAGTAGAGTCACAAATCCCAAGCTAGCTGCTTTTCTGGGTAAAGCAGAGAGAGAACTTGGCAGTACTCCACTGTGACAATGCTCCAGAGAGAGCTTGCATTGGGATTTCTCCTTCTCCAGCCATGAAAAGAAGGAATGGAAAAACAGGAAAAGAAGGTTTTGTAACAGGGAAAGGGCTGCCTTAAACCCAGAGAAAATAACTTTTACAGTGACTGCGCCACTTTGGTCCGTCCCTCCTTCTCCCTCCTCTTTATGCTCCTCCACCATGTCAACAGACCCTCTTATGACAGACAAAAGCAATGGGAGAATCTCATATGCATTTCCTTGATTTCTCACGTCCTCTGTCCTCGCCTCCTTCTCAACCCATCGGAAGAGAAGGTCAGAGGGGAAGGGACCTATTCCCTGAGTAGGAGAGGCTGAGCCGAGACGATCCTGATAATGTCTTCACTGTCCCAAATTGCCAGCATGCTTTGAGAGCCCGTGTAGATCCTACTAATGAGAGCTCTTCAGTCACAGAATAGAATAAAGAATGGAATAGAAATCCGCCATGTTAAAATATAGCCTACATGAACACAATTCCACTGGAATATCCCCAGAAAGGTCACTCAATGTTTGAAAGCTGATTCCAGTTGCAATAACAACAGATGTTTTAAAAATAAAACTTTGTGAAGAATATTGACTGGAAGGTACTTCAGCTCCCTGCAGTCCTTCAAAAAATCTATAGCACTTTCGCCTTTCTAGTGCGTTTTCAATTAAGCCTATTTTTGTCTCCCCTCCACTTCAAAAATGCATCCGCTTCTAGTCTTGCAAAACTAATAATTATCCTAATAATACAATTCCCCAGTTGAAATTGTCATTAGGCCTATAACAAGGACTACTAGGCCAAAAAAAAAAGAACAACCCAAAATATCTGGAGCATGGCCAAGTTCACACTACTCCCGTCAGTGCTGACTATTTCTGACTCGCCCATATGGTTTTCACTCTCCGACAATAATCAACCATCTCACAGACTAGGCCTATGAGCATGATGCTTAGTGTAAGAAGCATAAATCCCCAAAAAGTATCCATTTGCCATACCATCTCAAATGATGAATCCATAAAATCATTCAGGCAAGGGGAAATATAGAGACATTTGATTTCATCTGAATCTTAGCTAACGGATAGCAATCACTTCCATACACAATCCATTTCTGTGCTACTCATAGTACTTGAGTTTCTTTCCTGTCGCACACCCATGGCCCCAACGAACAGCTGAGCTATGATAATGAGTCCACCTGTACAGAGATAAAATAAGGGAGATGAATACCATGAGCCTGGGGGCTTGCTCTCTGGGCTGGAGTTCAGACCAGCAGCAGTTGCCAGCAGCAGTTGTAGTCAGACCTGGGTTCAAATACTATTTGAAATCAATTAAATACTTTGAACCTTTGATCTCGAATGCCTGGAGTGTAAGATGGGTGGTGTTTGCTGTTTACAGTCTATACTATTGGTCCATTAAGCCAGGCAAGCTCAATCAAGCATATTTTAAATAATTTCAAAATAGTATATGAACCCAGGTCTGACAGGAGTACAGTGAGACATCTCTCTCTGCATTGGTTTGCTGAATTGGCCCTTCCTTTGCTGGAACACAGGAAGCTCATCTCAATCACACAGGAAGCTAGCCGACATGCTGCCTGGCAATAGGCCACATCTTTAAATCTATCCATCCACAATGATTTAAGTTCTGGAAAACACAGCAACACAGCACAGCAACAAGACCATTCACTGCTACCGCAACCACCCAGAGCTTATCTTTAATGGATAATAGTGGCAGAAATTAATGTCAGAGAAGGTCTCGCAAAAATAATACATTCATTTGACAAATAAGGATGTTTGGGGTAGCTATTCGAAGCGTCATGGCAGAAGACAGATGACCATTAAAGGGGTCAATATTTACTGTGAGAAGTGATTGATCAGTTTCTCAAAGCCTTGATGCTGGAGCAGGATCAACACAGATGCTCATATGGGGGATTAGTAAAGTCCCTCAGCCTGCCGTAGAAAATCCTGCTAGCTGCCTGCTACTGTGTTCCCAGTTGAGCTAAGGACTAATTTACTAAAGTTGTTAAAGATGTTAATAATACGCCACTAATAATAGAAGTTGAATAAAGAGAAAACAATACCTTAAATAATCCATTAAAAATGGATCATTCTTGTGCAATTTATATTGATAGAAAAACCTCAGTGTAGCCTATCATTATTTTAGGCTATCTGGCATTAGCGCGGAAGCTTTGGGGCCTAACTGTACGCTTGCCAAATAGCCTATACGCCAATCAGAAAATGCTTTTGAGAACGGGCAGAACAAGTGAACTTCGATCCACGGAGGCAAAAAGGACAATGGTGGAGTTCAATAATTCAATAAGAAAAAAGCTTTGAAATGAAGAGTTCAAAATAAAGAGAAGGAAGGGCAAGAAAAGTCATGTTTGGGAAAGATTTAGTGAAGTGGTAAAAGAGGAGGATGGCAGTGTCTGCCGATACCATAACTCCACCTCACCTCATGGGGCACACTGTTCACGACGTTAACCTCAGCCAACCGCTCGCCCACATGACCCCATACACGCCGCCTGCCAGGTACAGTTGAAACCAGGATTCATCCGTGAAGAGCACATTTCTCCAGCGTGCCAGTGGGGAGGATGTCAAGCACACCAGCTTCCCCCGAGACAGTTTCTGACAGTTTGTGCAGAAATCCTTCATTTGTGCAAACCCACAGTTTCATCAGCTGTTCGGGTGACTGGTCTCAGACTGGCCTCAGACTGGTCTGCAGTTGAAGAAGCTGGATGTAGAGGTCCTGGGCTGGAGTGGTTACATGCGGTCTGCGCTTGTGAGTCCCAGTGGGCGTACTGCCAAATTTAAAATGACATTGGAGGTGGCTTATAGAGAAATGAACATGAACAACAGTCCATGCCAATTGCACGCTCCCTCAAAACTTGAGACATCTGTGGCATTGTGTTGTGTGACAAAAGAGTCAAATTTTAGAGTGGCCTTTTATTGTCCCCAGCACAAGGTGCACCTGTGTATTGATCATGTTGTTTAATCAGCTTCTTGATATGCCACACCCGTCAGGATTATCTTGGCAAAGGAGAAACGCTCACTAACAGGGATGTAAACAAATTTGATTGAGCTTATGAGTATGGGAAAATTCTGGGATCAGCTTATGAAACATGGGTCCAACACTTCAAATGTTGCGTTTATATTTGTTTCAGTGTATTTATGACATTCTGGTGAGCAAGGGTTTATTTAGTCTTATAGGGCAACATGTAATGACAGAAGAGAAGCTGCATGTATCCAATTATAGACAATATAGACAATATAGACAACTATAGATTATAGACAACTATAGACAGTGAAAACTCACTGTATTAGCCTAGGAATTAAATCTCTGCAGGCCTAGAACAGTAAGCACTCACTACTTCCTCCTGGAATCGTTGGGGGAAAAAAGGTCAACTTTCATTGCAAGGCAATATGTAATTTTTTCAGAAGCTGCAATTGAATATTGTGTTGGGTTTTGCATTCTTCTACTCACCTGAAATGGCAGAAAGCATTGATTCTTCATCCATGTTATGTCTTACTAAAGCAAATGAAAAGCTAGCATTTGTAACAAGGGGAAAAGCCATTTTGAACAGAACTGCATTGAATCCTACAGCCTACAAACCTTTACATTTCTGGGCTATAGGCTAAAGGAAAATATGCAACTAAGTGACCATGCATGACCCTTGAGGTCTCAGAATTCTGTAGGAACAGAAGCTTCTAAGCGAGGACCATGCAGAGTCCCTTCAATGTCCTTTAAAGATCAACATTTAACAAATATCATTCATGTAGCTTGAACACAGGCACTTTGTTCATTTCGGTATACTCGTGCATAGAGTATAGATACGAATACCATGGCAACGACGGTCTGGTAAATGTTAGGTACTCCGTTATCTTAAACAAAGATATACTGTATGGTGTAACTTTAAATTAAAACAAATTTAAACTCCTCCAAAATAGAATGTTCACGTAGCAAAGCACTGTAAAAAATGTAAAAAAATATGCAAGGCCTCAATTCCACTTAAAGCCCTCCAATGTTCAAACTGTCATAACAATAAACAACATCTGACTACACACAGGCTGAGATAATATGGCTGCACAGAGCCTGAGATCATCCCACTCTATTATTTACTAACAATATAAGGAGTCTGGCCCATTTTCAACACAGACCTCCTGTAGCCTTGCCAGGTTGACTAAACCAAGGCTCTGTCCCAAATGGCATCCCCTATGGAGGCACCCCTCCATTCCCCGATGGACCCCGGTCAACAGCAGTGCACTACATAGGGAATAGGGTTCCACTTGCACAACCTTAACCGCACCCTTTCTCGGAGTGGTTTTGATGCCGTTTTTAGACCTGGACGTGGAAATCACAAAATGGCTCCGACAGAGGGGAGTGGCAGGGCCTTAGGGCCACACTCTATGTAAACTACCGAGGAGGTCAAACCTAAACTCAAAGCCCTAACCCACAATTTCCACACACAAAATGGCAATTATAACCCAGACAGCACACATACTTTTATAAGAGTGGAAATCAATCCGATATAGGCTTGACCATAGAAAACCTATAACTCACGGTTCTATATGTAATCCAATGGCTAAAACAGAGTAGATCATGCCTATTCTTATACCTTTATCTCATTCAGATACACTGCAATAGAGCACAGTTTATTTCTAACATCAGCATGAGATGATTTCATAACTAGACTGAAGTAGGACTAAAAATCAAGTCGAGAACTTATTATGAATTCTAAATTTGTCCACTCTCCCACGGTTAAAGTCCTTAGGTGATTCCAGGATGTGCTAGTTAGAGCAGACAGTGATTTACTGACAAACAAAACATGATAACCACATTGTTATCATATGTTTGTTGTAGTCAGACGACTCCTTGTTGTGTGTTATGGGTGTAACAGGCAGGCCTTGTACTACTTGTTTTCTAAACAAATCTCCCCTTTCAGCACAAATCATGTGTTGGAGTAGCAGCAGATGTAGTGCACATTCATCACTTCCATCTCAGAGGGACAGGAGGTCTATGTCTCACACACACAAAACATTACATGACTCCCAGAACGGCAGGGCGGGGTCTTCTGTCAGTGAATCTGTAAATCAGATGAAAAGCCAGCCCTCCAGCAGCTGTTATCTGGGGTTGGAGGTCACATCCATTCAGCTGGTAGATCCCCAGCTTAACATCTCCTACAGTACCTACTGTCTCCACCCTCCATCTGTCCTAACACACACACACACCACGCACACACAATGTCCCACGTGTAAACACACACACCCATTCTCTCTTCTTCTCCCTCAATTAGCCCTAACTCCTTCTCCTCCTCCCTTCCACTACTTTCCTTCCTCCCTCATTCCGCCACTCCATTCCCTTAATTAAACTCTAGCCACACTGAGAAGTCAGCTCGCCTCAGCCAGCTATATTTACAAGGTTAAAGAAAACCACACAAACACAACAGACATCATACCTGAGATTAAATGGGGGCCTTTTTCTGCTTGATCCAATTAATGTGACAGCCTGCACAGTGCACAACATCTCACTCCTCCTTCCAAAAATAAAACCATTTTTGCATACACATATTTAGCAATGTTATTAGGGGTGTAGCAAATTGCTTGTGTTCCTAGCTCCAACAGCAGAGTAGTATCTAACAATTCACAACAGTACACACAAATCTAAATGTAAAAAATGGAATTACGAAATATATAACTATTAGGACGAGCAATGGCGGAGTGGCATTGACTAGAATACAGTAGAATAAATAATATACATATGATATGAGTAAAACAGTATGTAAACATTATTAAATTGACTAGTGTTCCATTATTAAAGTGTCCAGTGATTCCATGTCTATGTACATAGGGCAGCAGCCTCTAAGGTGCAGGGTTGAGTAACCGTGTGGGAGCTGGCTAGTGACCGTGACTAAGTTCAGGGCAGGATACTGGGCCTGCTAGTGATGGCTATTTAACAGTCCGATGGCCTTGAGATTGAAGAACAGCTTCTGTCTCTCGGTCCCAGCTTTGATCCACCTGTACTGACCTCGCTTTCTGGATGATAGTGGGGTGAACAGGCTGTGGCTCGGGTGGTTGATGTCCTTGATTATCTTTTTGGCCTTCCTGTGACATCTGGTGCTGTAGGTGTCCTGGAGGGCAGGCAGTTTGCCCCCGGTGATGCATAGGGCAGACCGCACCACCCTCTGGAGAGCCCTGTGTTTGAGGTCCAGTTGCCATACTAGGCGGTGATACAGTCCGACAGGATGCATCTGTAAAAGTTTGTGAGAGTCTTAGGGGCCAAGACAAATTTCTTCAGACTCCTGAGGTTGAAGAGGCGCTGTTGCACCTTCTTCATTACACTATCTGTGTTGGTGGACTATTTCACCTTATCCACTGCGGTCCTGCCAATATGGATGGGGGCGAGCTCACTCTGCTGTCTCCTGAAGTCCACAATCAACTCCTTCCTTTTGTTGACGTTGAGTTATTTTCCTGGAACCCCTCTGCCAGGGCCCTCACCTCCTCCCTGTAGGATGTCTCATCATTGTTGGTACTCACGCCTACTACTGTTGTGTCATCTGCATACTTGATGATTGAGTTGGAGGCGTGCGTGGCCACGCAGTCATGGGTGAACAGGGAGCACAGG
Organism: Oncorhynchus tshawytscha; assembly: GCF_018296145.1. Lineage (NCBI taxonomy): Eukaryota > Metazoa > Chordata > Actinopteri > Salmoniformes > Salmonidae > Oncorhynchus > Oncorhynchus tshawytscha. Next base: position 1,167,990 of record NC_056457.1, on the reverse strand, counting down.
AGGGGGCTGAGCATGCACCCTTGTGGGGCCCCTATGTTAAGGATCAGTGCAGTGGAGTTTTTTTTCCTAACTTCACCACCTGGGGGTGGCCTGTCAGGAAGTCCAGGACCCAGTTGCACAGGGCGGGGTTTAAACCCAGGGCCCTAAGCTTAATGATGAGCTTGGAGGGTACTATGGTGTCGAAGGCTGAGCTGTAGTTAATAAACAGCATTCTTACATAGGTATTCCTCTTGTCCAGATGGGATAGGGCAGTGTGTTGGCAATCCCAATAGATCTGTGTATCTATTCGGGCAGTATGCAAATTGAAGTGGGTGTAGGGTAAGGTGGACATGATATGATCCTTACTTACCATCTTACATTATAAAGGGCAACTGAATGTCTGAAGCTGTTGATTTTGTAAGATGATTGGTGGTGGATTAAAGAAAATGACATTGACTGTATCAGGAGAGAGAGATGTCGCTCTATAAGACTAAAAGGAGGCTGAGTGTGTAGACTTGTTTGTTTTGAAGTCATAACCACTTGCTGTGTTCTTTGGGACACACCTAGCCCTGATGTTATCTACGTGTCATGACCCGAACACACATCTCAACACACAGACACACACGCAGTGGACTTCTCAGCATACACAAACCGATCTCTCAAGCATCAACACCACATTTAATGTGATGATGACCATCAACAGAAGCAGCTTTGTGGCCTTAGTCTATAAGATTATTTATTGTTAATTTGACACAGACCTACTTGTATGAGACACGGATCATACTTGTATGAGACACGGATCATATGTGATCACAAGGAGCTAACTTCTTCATCCCTTAACTGTGACAAATGTTTGTGTATAATTAAACAATATTGGCCATTATAAACTGGGTGGGTCGAGCCCTGAATGTTGATTGGCTGACAGCCATGGTAGATCAGGGGTATGACAAAACATGTATTTTTACTGCTCTAATTATTTTGGCAACCAGTTTATAATAGCAATAAGGCACCTAGGGGGTTTGTGATATATGGCCAATATACCATGGCTAAGGGCTGTGTCCAGGCACTCTGCATTGCATCGTTCTTAAGAACAGCCCTTAGCCGTGGTATATTGGCCATATACCACACCTTCTCCGGCCTTATTGCTTAAATATACCACGCCTAAGGGCTGTTCTTAGACACAATGCAGAGATTCTCGAAGCAGCCCTTTGCAGTGGCATATTAGTCATATACTACAAACCTCAGAGGTTCCTTATTGCTATTATAAACCGGTTACCAACATAAATATAACAAATACAAGTACAAATATACCACAGATTTCAGCCAATCAGCATCCAAGAGCCAAACAACCCGGTTTATTATCTATTATAGACCTGTGGCCCCCAATGTAGGACAGGCATCAAGCACAATAGCCTATCCAACTCACCTACAAACACGGCAAGATTATCATGAAAAAAAAACATGGAAGGCAAAATGGTCAGATGAAATGTTGTTCGAAACACTACTTAAAAACAATATACTGTCCAAAATATATTTCTCTGTACCAGATCATGTGAAGATTCAACCTCAACTACAAAAAAAAAGACAGATTGAGATCCATCTGGAACAAATATTCTCTCTCCACCCAAAATATTTATTCTGGTCCAAATTGGAAGACTGCCAAGATCCTACTGTCTGCCTGTAAAAAAAAATTGAATTCTAGATAGGATATCCATCATCCAAGTCCTTCATCCATGTGGAAAAACTATAGACTTTGGTTGGAGAGTAATCAACGAACGGATAAAAACAGGGTTCATACAATTATCAAATTATAACATTTACCTTCTCCTCGTGATTTATTGCCGAGGCAACATACGTAAATGTATATATCCTTTTTAAAATATCCGTAGTGATCCGCTACCCAGCGTAGACACAGCAACAATTGCCTTGTTGGCAAAGGGAGCTACTTTCTCCTCCTGCAAAAAGTCACGGTCGATTTACTCCCCCACGGGTCATTCCTTAAACAGTTACTCCATTGCGAAAGGAAAAAATATGATCTACTATTTGGTTGTATAAAAGTGTACTTATTAGATATATTTAGTATTTTCCAGTAGCCGCGAACCTCTTTTTCTTCGCAAAATTAGATGAAGAGACAAGTCCGCAGTGCCCTCCTCTGAACGAAGCCCCAATTTCTCAGGAAAAAACGGGTGACGTCATGAATTTAAGACACGCCCATATTCTATTACAGGCCATTATCCGTTATTATGGATATGGCTACTGGTGACATGTATGAGCATAATGAAAGTTCTCCCAAAACTAACCCTGGTATAGCCCCCTCTTGTCAAATCAATTTCCTGAATGTTGTGTATGGATGGGTTTTTGTTATGTAGCCTATTACGTATAAGGTACCTACTTTTTAATGGATATTGTATGTTTAAAAAAAAATATATATATATATATAGGTTCTTGGGGGAATTGTTGACATCTATGACTACTATAACAGCCATTACTGAGTAGACTGACTGAGGGTGTGACAACAGTTTCCTTGTGTCTGTTAGGGACTGGTCTGGTAAGGGTGTACACATACAGGCTCCCTTTTAGCTGGGCCTGTCTGAATGGGACACAGCGACACTGTTTGGGCTATACAGAAAACTTCATTTAGTAAAGAATCAAAGTGGCATTCATTCTTTCTCATATTTGGACTTCTCACTTCCACTCAACAACTTAATACCTGTTATTTTATTATTTTATTGTGTGCTTTAGCGACCTCCTGTGTTGGACTAGACCTAGAGTATGACACAAATCTGGCAAATCCTATGACAGGCCAGGGCATTTATCACTGCAGGATGTAATTACAGTTTGTCCTGTATTATGTGAAACGAAACTGCTTTTGTTTGTGAACGATATCTTACAGTTTGATTGGTACTACAAATATAATCACATTAAATGGATATTCCACTTTCCGACAAATATTTGTCTATATTCTAATAAACGGAGAGTATAGCCTACGTCAATCTTCAACCAGATGACAAGTACTGTTTCAAATAATTTTCTTCATTTCTTTTCATGATTGTCGTTATTATCCCATGATTGTTTATTGTTGACCTGAAACCAGTAGCTATGAATATTTATAGTGTGTAATTGAATATGTGTGCATTTTGTTTTGCACTCTGGTTTGTTGTTTTGTAACCTTTATTTTCCAAGGTAGAGTACATGATCCGTGAATATGTTAAATGTAGAGGCTACAATGTGGGGATCTCACGCATGGTAATAACTACATGTATATACGACTTTCATCCTTGGCACAAAGTAATAATAAAGTCTTCTCAATCCATAGACTTCATTAATGTCATTCAGACTGTTTTGAAGTTGATAGGTTCTGAACTAATACCAAACGTTTTAGGGTCCATATGTTACAGTATAGCTTCTGTCCCTCTCCTCGCCCCGAACCAGGGAACCTCTGCACACATCAACCACAGTCACTCACGAAGCATCGTTACCCTTCGCGCCACAAAAGCCTCGGCCCTTGCAGCGCAAGGGGAACAACTACTGCTAGGTCTCAGAGCGAGTGACGTCATCGACTGAAACACTATTAGCACGCACCACCGCTAACTAGCTAGCCATTTCACATCGGCCACACATACACAAATAGAGCTACAACTTTCCAAGCTGAAGATCACTGATGTCACGATTTGACCTTGTTTTTTTCAGAGTTCCCAGTTGTCTTAAAAGCACAATGAATAGACCCCATTGTCTATTAGGATTAGAACATTAATTGAAAGGCAGTGTCAGGCCTGGAGCAAATTATACCCTAAATTACAAACCCACTGCATACGGACCAAACATCAAGACAACTGGCAGAGTAAGTTAAAAGTTCAGACTAAGTTCAAAGTTCCTTTACCTTTAGGATGAGTTATATTCATAGCAAGTTTGTATTGCTTAATCTTGAATGTTTGATTTGAGCACATGTATTATTGTTTGCCTAATTGATTGTTGCCATCTGCTCTTTTAATCTAAGAAAGTATTTTACATTAGTATGTGCAGTATGTTGTGTATATTAATTCCTTTACATGCTGTTTCATACACTCCCTTACTGTATGTATTTGGACAGTGTTGCTACATTTTTTTATTTGGCTCTAAACTCCAGCATTTTGGATTTCAGATCAAATGTGTCATATGAGACAGTGACAGTACATACTGTAAGGTTAACCTTTTATTTGAGGGTATTTTCATACACATCTGATTTACCATTTAGAAATGAAAGTGGTTTTGTTTATCCAGGCCCCCCCATTTGAAGATGTCATAAGTATTTGGATTTGGTCAAATTGTAGTATTTGTTCCCATATTCCTTGCACACAATGACAACATTAAGCTTGTGACTCTATAAACTCGCTGGATGCATTTACAGCTTGTTTCGGTTGTGTTTCGGATCATGTTCTAGTCCCATAGGGCGGCGCACAATTGGCCCTGTGTCGTCCAGGTTAGGGGAGGGTTTGGCCGGGTTGGCCGTCATTGTAAAATAAGAATTTGTTCATAACTGACTTGCCTAGTTAAATAAAGGTTAAATAAAAAACATAGTAAAAAATGTTGGTCCAATAAGAAGTGAATGGTGAACAATGTACTGTTTCATTTTGGAGTCACTTTTATTGTAAGAATATAAAATGTTTGTGAACACTTCTACGTGATTGTGGCTGCTACCATGATTATGAATAATCATGAATAAATTGTGAATGACGATGATTGAGAAAGTTACACAGGGACAAAAAGCTCATCTCCCCCCATTATTGGTAATGGTGAGAAATTAACATGCTTTGTTGTAGCCTCTGTAACTTCCTCATTCATTAAAATTCATGATTAATTCATGATTATTCTTAATCATGGCATTATCAGGATTGACTTGTTCAGAAACATGTTACCTACTGACTTAGAATTAAAATTACTCCTGTCATCAATCACCATTCAGTTCCTATTGGGCAAACCACAACCAACACAAATGGCAAATGCCTCCAACGACTTTGTAGAGTCACAAGCTTGAAGTAGTCTTTGCGTGCTAGGAAAATGGGACCAAATACTAGAGTTTTGACTACTTTGGTACACTATAAGTGAAATTTGTCCAATTACTCAACCTGGACTCAGGGATAGACGTAACATAGTAAATGTAAATCGGTAAACCCTCCATTTAGATATGTTATGTTACGATTTCGTGATATGTGTCACGTTCTGACCTTAGTTCCTTTGTTATGTCTTTGTTTTAGTTTGGTCAGGGCGTGAGTTGGGGTGGGTAGTCTATGTTCTTTTTTCTATGTTATGGTTTTGTGTTTGGCCTGGTATGGTATGGTTCTCAATCAGAGGCAGGTGTCGTTCGTTGTCTCTGATTGAGAATCATACTTAGGTAGCCTTTTCCCACCTGTGCTTTGTGGGTGGTTATTTCCTGTTTAGTGTTTTTTCCATTCACCTTACGGGACTGTTCGTTTGTCGTTTATTGTTTTGTTCAGTGTTCAGTTATTTTATAAAAAATATGAACACTTACCATGCTGCGCTTTGGTCCTCACCTTCTTCCACAACAGACGATCATTACAGAATCACCCACCAACCAAGGACCAAGCAGCGTGGTAAGGAGCAGTGCTATCTGGAGGAGGTGACAACATGGGACGAAATAGAGAGGTGGTCGGTCGACCCAGGGAGAGTGCAGGAGCCCGCCTGGGATTCTCTGGAGCAGTGCGAGGAGAGTTACAGGAGAATGGAGTTCGCGACACGTACATGGCAGCGCAACAGGGTTGAGAGGTAGCCCCAAAAATGTATTGGGGTGGCACACGGGGAGTGTGGTTAAGGCAGGAAGGAGACCTGAGCCAACTCCCCGTGCTTACCGTGGAGATAGGTGGACCGGGCAGGCACCATGTTATGCCGTGAGGCGCGCACGGTGTCCCCAGTGCGCAGGCATAGCCCGGTGTGCTACATTGCAGCGCCTCGTATCGGCCGTGCTAGAGTGGGCATCGAGCCAGGTGCTATGAAGCCGGCTCAGCGCATCTGGTCTCCAGTGCGTCTCCTCGGCCCGGGGTATATGGCACCAGCCCTACGCACAATGCCCCCGGTTCGCCAGCACAGTCCAGTGCGGTCTGTTCCACCCCGCCACACTGGCCAGGCTACGGGGAGTATCCAGCCAGGAAAGGTTGTACAGGCTCGGTGCTCGAGACCTCCAGTGCACCTCCAAGGTCCGGTCCATCCGGTGCCTCCTCGACACACCAGGCCTCCGGTGGCAGCCCCACGCACCAGGCTGTCTCTACGTCTCCTTCCTCCAGGTGCTCCCACCTGTCCAGTGCTGTCAGAGTCTCCCTCCTGTCCAGCGCTGCCAGAGTCTCCCTCCTGTCCAGCGCTGCCAGAGTCTCCCTCTTTTCCAGCGCTGCCAGGGTCTCCCTCTTGTCCAGTGCTGCCAGAGTCTCCCTCTTGTCCAGCGCTGCCAGAGCCTCCCTCTTGTCCAGCACTGCCACAGTCTCCCTCTTGTCCAGCGCTGCCAGAGTCTCCCTCCTGTCCAGAGTCTCCCTCCTGTCCAGCGCTGCCAGAGTCTCCCTCTTGTCCAGCGCTGCCAGGGTCTCCCTCTTGTCCAGTGCTGCCAGAGTCTCCCTCTTGTCCAGCGCTGCCAGAGCCTCCCTCTTGTCCAGCACTGCCACAGTCTCCCTCTTGTCCAGCGCTGCCAGAGTCTCCCTCCTGTCCAGAGTCTCCCTCCTGTCCAGCGCTGCCAGAGTCTCCCTCTTGTCCAGCGCTGCCAGAGTCTCCCTCTTGTCCAGCGCTGCCAGAGTCTCCCTCTTGTCCAGCGCTGCCAGAGTCTCCCTCCTGTCCAGCGCTGCCAGAGTCTCCCTCCTGTCCAGAGTCTCCCTCCTGTCCAGCGCTGCCAGAGTCTCCCTCCTGTCCAGCGTTGCCAGAGTACCCGTCAGTCCTGAGCTGCCGGAGCCGCACGTCAGTCAGGAGTTGCCAGATCCGCCCGTCAGGCAGGAGCTGCCGGAGCCTCCCGTTAGTCAGGAGCTGCCGGAGCCGCCCGTCAGTCAGGAGCTGCCGGAGCCTCCCGTCAGTCAGGAGATGCCGGAGCTGCCCTTCCCTCCGGTGCTGCCGGAATCGCCCTTCACTCCGGTGCTGCCGGAATCGCCCTTCACTCCGGAGCTGCCGGAATCGTTCCTGTGTTATGTCTTTGTTTTAGTTTGGTCAGTGCGTGAGTTGGGGTGGGTAGTCTATGTTCTTTTTTCTATGTTGTGGTTTTGTGTTTGGCCTGGTATGGTTCTCAATCAGAGGCACGTGTCGTTCGTTGTCTCTGATTGAGAATCATACTTAGGTAGCCTTTTCCCAGCTGTGTTTTGTGGGTGATTATTTCCTGTTTGGTGTTTTTTCCATTCACCTTACGGGACTGTTCGTTTGTCGTTTATTGTTTTGTTCAGTGTTCAGTTATTTTATAAAAAATATGAACACTTACCATGCTGCGCTTTGGTCCTCACCTTCTTCCACCACAGACGATCGTTACAATATGATGATATGTTACGTTTCATATGGTATGTATGAACATTTACGGATGCATCATCCATTTCGTATGATGTGTTACGAATTGCAATTTGATTATATGTTATGAATTTACAATATGCATGAATTCCACCTTGTTGTGGCTAACATGACCTAGTTGGCTAGGTGTTAGGGTTAAGGGTTAAGGTTAGGGTTAGGGGAAGGTTTAGCTAACATGCTACGTAGTTGCAAAGTAGCTTAAAAGTAGTAAGTAGCTGCATTGTTGCAAAAAAATTGCTAAAATGCCATAGTTGTTCATTGATATGATTCAAAAACACAACATTTTGATTGTTAGACATTCACGTTATACGCCCACCCATCTTGCCCGACCAACCTCTTTTCGTTTTTTTTTGGCTTAAGTAATCTTCTGTCTTGTGTAACCATACCAATCGTAACATATCATACTAATTTGAGTGTCACAGATTTACATTTACTATGCACTAGTGTTTGAGGCCAGGCTGAAATACTTATGATCAAATTATCAAATGTAGATCTATAAATCAGATACAGTGCCTTCAGAAAGTATTCATACCCCTTAACTTATTCCACCTTTTTGTGTTACAGCCAATGTTCCCCCACATTTTTTCAGCATTGAGCAAATGTAAAGTCTGCTGAGTGCAAACTTGAACATTGTGAAAATTCTGTGCAACTTCCAGCGCGTTTACTGTAAACACAGGCTGTAACCGCTTTAAGTTACAGTTTTAACAGTGGCTAAGTAGGCTACTGTGGCTATTTGATCATAATGTGGGACTACGAGAGTGGTCTACCATCAAAAACAATGGTGATGTATCCCATAACATTTTAACATAGAAATAGCTATCTTTCAGCCTACAGTAGCAGCCAATGTGTGGTGTTTAACGTAGGCCTACATTCCATGGGGGCTTGACATGAACTTGTGTTACATCTTATTATTTTTTACTTGAGTTTATTTGGTAAATATTTTCTTAACTCTTTCTTGAACTGCATTGTTGGTTAATTAAGGGCTTGTTAACGGCTTACCATTTCACGGTAAGGTCTACAAAAAAAGTTTGATTTGATTTATTCACTTGTCCTTCAGACATGGAGGTGACTGTTGTTGTGTTGTTTGATGCAAGAAACCACTTTACAAAATAAAAAAACATTATTAGTTCCATACCATTATTACAGAGAATCAAGCAAATGAGGCTACCCTCTGACTATTGGCTACTTAGCTTATTCAAGCCTGTCTCAAAATACAATACTCCCCCTTACCTGACTTGCTTTTCAAAGATGTCTAGAAATGTACACGTTTTGTAATCTTGAAAGGAGCAATCCCTTCCCTATTGCTGACTCCAAATTAACTATAATTGGGCTAATAATAACTAACTAGCTAAGAATATAAACAAACGGTGCACATATGGTTACATGAAGCTCTAGTCAAAACAAGCACATCTTCTCACTACCACTCATGCTCTTAACACAGTCCAGTTCAAAGTAAATGGCACAGATCCATATGACAATGTTCTATTTGCATATAAGCCTACTGCAGCTTTTATTTGTTATGCCGCACTAGTCTTTGTAGAGTACGGGCTGAGTCATTCATATCAATGCAATGGAATCCTACTCCTATGCGTTCTGCCTACAAAATCTCTTGCATAGTTTTTTTTGTTTCGGTATGATGCATTGACAGTGGTTAATAATGCGTTGATTCAATCGCAATTGCCACAGTAAAGGGAAACGTTGATAGTGTTATTAACAGGGAAAACTCTAGAGCAGTGGCCACCAACCTTTGAGTCAAGATGACTTTCTGAGTCAAAATGCAACCCGAGATCTACCACTTAAAAAACGTAAGCCTATGCAACATTGACCAGTACTGTAGCATTAAACAGTACTGTAGCAATGAGGTTTGTGCAGTAAGCTATAGTACCAGTACATTATCACCACATATTGGTTTTGCTTGAATTGCCCTTCCAGTTTTTGTAATTATATTTTGAACTTTGAGGTGGACTATAAAGTCTCACCGGTAATAGAGCCCTTGTTGTATTACTTGTGAGGCACAGCTGAGTGAGCATACATTTAAATTATTAACTTTTTATTTTACTGGGCTTATGGTGCCTGCATCTAATGGTCATTTACAGTGGGAGAGAGCAGCAGATTCAGGGTTCGCCACTCAACATCCCTCTGCTCTCCCTTTCTTCCACTGACCAAAAAGGGACACCGTCTTTCAGCTGATGGTGAAACTAGAGTCGCACAGCATTATTTCTTCCTCATGCACATAAATGTTGTTAAATGTTGTTACTCCAGAGAAAGTGAAATATTCCTCTATATAAAAAAATACTCAAGCCGCTAATAATAACAACAATGCAAGCCTATACACTTTCCTACTTATTCATAACTGCTGCAGTGCTTGATATAGGCAGCGCTGAGTGGAAATGGGAATAACGTGCCTTTTATTCCTTATAAAAGTGTTGAATACAAAGAGTTGACAGTGCTGAGGAAGAACTTAAACATGAACTCACTCATAAAAACAGGAGCTCTTTGCTGTATTCATCTATATCTAGTCATGGTTTTAAACGTTTTGAAATCTCAGCCAATTTTGCTGTATCTTTCTTCTATACCTGCTAAATTACTGCAGACACAGTAATCTGAGCCATCCGCCACATGAAATGGTTCAAAATGGCAACAGTTCGCAGTTCATTTTTTGGGTAGACCTGAGATCAAACGTGGCTGCCCTGCACACCAGGTAGGCCTGGGTAGGTTTGATCTGAGGCCTACCCAAAAAATGTCTCAGAAGTTATTCAATATAAATTGTGTATTATTGTCACGCCCTGACCTTAGAGCCTTTTTATTTCTCTATTTGGTTAGGTCAGGGCATGATTTGGGTGGGCATTCTATGTTTTCTGTTTCTTTGTTTTGGTGGAACATTTAATAAAGAAAATCTACGTCTACAACGCTGCACCTTGGTCCGGTCATTCTATCACTAACGATGGATATAACAATTATTTGATTTACATTTTTAAAAGAAACGCATGTGAGATTTATTTTCTATGGGTCATTTTATTATAATGTAACAAAGAAATAGTCCGCAACCATGAAATTGACTTCCGACTATTGATTACATTTTTAAAAAATTGTCTGGAGGAAAAGGAGTGTGTGCCAGAATTATTTGGATCAATCTACTGATAGCTTCCAGAATGAGACATTAACAGGTGGCGCCAGGATAGAAACAACCGCAATCGCCATCACAACCGCCAACGTCGCGTTGAGCCAGGCATGCTTGCCTACCCCACCGTCTCCTCTCGTTCTTGATGCTACGGTCGGGGGTGAACCTGCAATAGGTCCACCGACAGATTTGTCTGCCATTGATGAACCAGCCTGTCAACCAAAGCAAGCACAGATCCCTTCAAGTATGATAAATGGCAAATCATGCTGCTTCCCTTCAAGGTGTAAAGCAAAAAGTATAGTAAAGCAAAATATGCCATTTTTTATAAGATTTATACGAGATGGATTTAAAAAATTGGAGACTCACAAGAAATGCTTGCTGCAAACATGAGAATAGCAAATTACATGCTAGTGCCCTTGCAAAATGTTAATCCTACAAGGCGACCCATGGTCCTAGAAGTACTTCTGACTGGGTTGAACCCAATGCATGGTGATGCAAACATGGATTTTATAGAAAGAAACCGTGCACATATTAAAGTGGTCATAGATATTGTTCTCATGTGTGCAAAGCAGGATATTCTACTCAGAGGGCATAGAGAAACCGAAGAGGCAATCAACAAAGGTAACTTTTCAGAAATCTTAAAATTTCATGTCAAAGTATGACTCAGAAACACAGGGGGCAGTATTATGACGTCTGAATGAAAAGCGTGCCCAAAGTAAACTACCTGATACTCAGGCCCAGAAGCTAAAAATTAGCTAGAATTTGTCGTTTTTCTAGGTGGCTCCCATTTTATTTACGTATTAGGGTAGCTGAGGTTGGATTATAAACGTTGTTTGACTTGTTTGGAAAAGTTTATTGGTAACGTTTGGGATTCATTTTGTATGCATTTTGATGGAGGGAAACCGGTGGATTATTGACTGAAGCGCGCCAGCTAAACTGAGTTTTTATGGATATAAAGAAGAACTTTATCGAACAAAAGGACCATTTGTGATGTTCCTGGGACCTTTTGGAGTGCCAACAGAAGAAGATCTACAAAGGTAAAGCATTTATTATATCGCTATTTCTGACTTTCGTGGCGCACCTGCCTGGTTGAAATATGTTTATAATGCTTTCGTTTGCGGGGCGTGTCCTCAGATAATCGCATGGTGTGCTTTCGCTGTAAAGCCCTTTTGAAATCTGACACAGCGGCTGGATTAACAAGTTAAGCTTTATTTTGATGTATAACACTTGTATTTTCATGAATGTTAATAAATATTTATATTTCTGTAATTTGAATTTCGCGCTCTGCAATTTCACCCGATGTTGTCGAGGTGTGTCGCAAGTGGAACGCCTGCGCTAGAAAGGTTAATGAGCTACCATGCAATGCCACGCTTATGAGCCCTGAAATTCTGCTTTCACCGTAAAGCCTTTTTGAAATCTGACAAAGCGGCTATATTAACAAGAAGTTAAGCTTTATTTTGATGTATTACACTTGTGATTTTATGAAAGTGAAAGTTTATGAAAGTTATATATTTATATTGACCAGCACAAAAACATCCTGTGGCGTACTGCATTAGCATTGAATAGCCCCTGTGATATGCAACTTTTCAGGGAAGTACCTTCTCCACTATTCAATCTGGTTTCAGAGCTGGTCATGGGTGCACCTCAGCCACGCTCAAGGTCCTAAACGATATCATAACCGCCATTGATAAGAGACATTACTCTGCAGCCGTATTCATCGGCCTTGCCAAGGCTTTCGACTCTTATCGGCAGACTAAACAGCCTTGCTTTCTCAAATGACTGCCTCGCCTGGTTCACCAACTACTTCTCTGATAGAGTTCAGTGTGTCAAACTGCTCTATTGAGTTGAGTGAAATTACATCTTGTGCTTCTCTCTATGGGCTGATATTTCTTTCTTGTCCCGGGGGAGTTGTGTGCCCGTGCACACACGCAGTTTAGAGGTATTGGTTACGGCCTGAATTCAAAATGAATTTAATAGATTTTGTTTTTCTCACCCATCTACTCATAATACCCCATAATGACAAAGTGAAAACTTGTTTTTAGAAATCTTTCCAAATGTATTAAAAATGAAATACAGAAATATCTCATTTACATACAGTACCTGTCAAAAGTTTGGACATACCTACTCATTCCAGGGTTTTTCTTTATTTTTTAAAATGTTCTATATTGTAGAATAATAGTGAAGACATCAAAACTATGAAGTAACACATATGTATTAACCAAAAAAGTGTTAAACAAATCAAAATATATTTTAGATTTTAGATTCTTCAAAGTATCCACCCTTTGTTGTTTACTACATGATTCCATATGTGTTATTTCATAGTTCTGATGTCTATTATTCTACAATGTAGAAAATAACCCTTGAATGAGTAGGTGTGTTCAAACTTTTGACTGGTACTTTACTCACACCCCTGAATCAATACTTTGTACAAGCACCTTTGGCAGCAATTACAGTCTTTCTGGGTAAGTCCCAAAGAGCTTTCCACACCTGGGTTGTGCAACAATTTCCCATTATTCTTTTCAAAATTCTTAAAGCTGTGTCAAATTGGTTGTTGATCATTGTAAATTGTCCACTCAGGAACATACACTGTGTTCTTGTTGAGCAACACCACGGTAGATTTGGTCTTGTGTTTTAGGTTATTGTCCTGCTGAAAGGTGAATTCATTTCCCACTGTCTGGTGGAAAGCAGACTGAACAAGATTTTCCTACAGGAGTTTGCCTGTGCTTACCTCCATTCTGTTCATTTTTTTATAGTGAAAAACTCCCCAGCCCTTAACAATTACAAGCATACCCATAACATGTTGCAGCCACCATTATACTTGAAAATATTTACAGTAGTACTCAGTAATGTGTTGTATCCGATTTGCCCCAAACATAACACTTTTATTCAGGGCAAAAAGTGAATTGCTTTGCCACATTGTTTGCATTATTACTTTAGTGACTTGTTGCAAATAGGATGTTTTGGAATATGTTTTATTCTGTACGGGCTTCCTTCTTTTCCCTCTGTCAGTTAGGTTAGTATGTGGAGTAACTACAATGTTGTTGATCCATCCTCAGTTTTCTCCTTTCACAGAGATTAATCTCTAACTGTTTTAAAATCACTATTGGCCTAATGGTGAAATCCCTAAGCAGTGTCCTTCCTCTACGGCAACTAAATTAGGAAGGACGCCTGTATCTTTGTAGTGACTGGGTATATTACTACATCATCCAAAGTGTAATTAATAACTTCACCATGCTCAATGGGATATTCAATGTCTGTTTTAGTTTTTCCTCGACAGCAACTAAATTAGGAAGGATGCCTGTATATTTGTAGTGACTGGGTGTATTGATACTCCATCCAAAGTGTAATTAATAACTTCACCATGCTCAATGGGATATTCAATGTCTGTTTTAGTTTTTTCTCAACAGCAACTAAATTAGGAAGGATGCCTGTATATTTGTAGTGACTGGGTGTATTGATACTCCATCCAAAGTGTAATTAATAACTTCACCATGCTCAATGGGATATTCAATGTCTGTTTTTTTTCTTCTACTCACCTACTGTAATGCGGATACTGGGAGTCGGGAAGTAAGTGCAGATGGTGAGTTTAATAATAAACGGAACAATACAAGATACACGAGTGGCCTACAGATATGAAACCCATAGTCAATACTGCCTGGGGAATGGAACTAAGAGAGTGAAAGATATGCGGGAGGTAAGAAGTAAAGTAATGGAGTCCAGGTGTGCCTATTGATGAATCGCAGGTGCGCGTAATGATGAAAGCCAGGACCGGTGGTTAGTAAACTGGCAATGTCGAACACCGGAATGGAGGAGTGGGAATAGACGTGACAGTACCCGACCTCCGACGCGCGGCTCCAGCCGCAGGAAGACGCCGGCCAGAGGTACGGCCCCCAGGATGAGGAGCGTGCCGGTCCGAGCTGCGAAGATGGAAAACATGGGTGATGTTGGGGTCCAGAATGTCCTCCAACGGAACCCAACAGAGCCAACACCCACAATGTCTGGAGTCCAGGAGGGATCTGACGACATAAGCAGGACCTCCCTTCATGTCCACGGACGCCTCACTGCGGTGGTGATCCACCTGCTCCTTCTGGCGACAGACGGCACACTGGAGCCTCACATAAGCATCACTCCAAACCTCCTCTGCGAGGAGTCCATCGAGCCAGGGCCGGCCGATAACCCAGGACAACACACTGGAAGGGAGTAAGTCCACCGAGCCAGGGCCGGCCGATAACCCAGGACAACACACTGGAAGGGAGTAAGGCCACCGAGCCAGGGCCGGCCGATAACCCAGGACAACACACTGGAAGGGAGTAAGGCCACCGAGCCAGGGCCGGCCGATAACCCAGGACAACACACTGGAAGGGAGTAAGTCCACCGAGTCAGGGCCGGCCGATAACCCAGGACAACACACTGGAAGGGAGTAAGTCCACCGAGCCAGAGCCGGCCGATAACCAAGGACAACACACGGGAAGGGAGTAAGTCCACCGAGCCAGGGCCGGCAGATAACCCAGGACAACACACTGGAAGGGAGTAAGTCCACCGAGCCAGGGCCGGCAGATAACCCAGGACAACACTGGAAGGGAGTAAGTCCGGTGGAGGAGTGACGTAATGAATTCTGGGCGTATTCAGCCCAGGGAAGGAATCGGGTTCACTCCCCCTTCCGGTCCTGGCAGTGACTCCTCATGAACCTCCCCAGCTCCTGGTTCATCCTCTCCACCTGCCCGTTGGACTGAGGCCAGTACCCAGAAGTGAGGCTGACCATGAACCCCAGTTTCTCCATGAAAGCCATACATACCCGCAACGTGAATTGCAGGTACAATAGAGGCAGGATACTTGTCCACATGATTAAGCATGTATTTAATGTTGCAAAAATGACATTAACTAATTTTCGACCAAATTAGCAGTTATTGCCTTTTTGCTTGGTAGGGCTGAGTAGACGTGACACCTACCAATATGTGCCCTTCTTTGCGAGGCATTGGAGATTCTCCCTAGCCTTTGTGGTTAAATCTATGTTTGAAATTCGCTGCTCGACTAAGGGACATTACTGATAATTGTATTTGTGGGGTACGAAGATGAGGTAGTCATTCAAAATCATGTTAAACACCCTATTATTGCACACAGAGTGAGTCAATGCAACTTATGCGAATTGTTAAGCAGCATTTATTTTACTCCTGTATTTATTTAGGCTCGCCATAACAAAGGGATTGAATACTTATTGACCCACAACATTTCAGCTTTTTATTTTTTATTAATTTGTAAACATTTTCAAAAATATAATTCCACTTTGACATTATGGGTACTGTGTGTAGGCCAGTGACAAAACAAATCTAAAATTAATCAATTTTAAATTCAGGCTGTAACAGAGCAAAATGTGGAAAAAGTCAAGGGGTGTTAATACATTCCGAATGCATTGTATGCATGAGCAAAACACTCAAATTAAAGGTGATGTCATATGAAACATTTTGATCTCAAATCCAAAATACTGGAGTATAAAGACACATTCTATTTTATTTTAGAATCACTATCCAAATGCATACGTAGGGGAGTGTACAGTGGCTTGTGAAAGTATTCACCCCCTTGGCATTTTTCCTATTTTGTTGCCTTACAACCTGGAATTCAAATGGATTTTGGGGGGGGTGGGGTTGTATCATTTGATTTACACAATCACTTTGAAGATGCAAAATATTTTTTTATTGTGAAACAAACAAGAAATAAGACAAAAAACAGAACACTTGAGCGTGCATAACTATTCACCCACCCAAAGTCAATACTTTGTAGAGCCACCTTTTGTAGCAATTACAGTTGCAAGTCTCTTGGGGAATGTCTCCATAAACTTGACACATCTAGCAACTGGGATTTTTGCCCATTCTTCAAGGCAAAACTGCTCCAGCTTGGATTGAGGTCTGGGATTTGAGTAGGCCATTCCAAGAAATGTAAATGTTTCCCCTTAAACCACTCGAGTGTTGCTTGAGTTGTATGCTTAGGGTCATTCCCTCCAGTCATCCTGCTGGAAGGTTAACCTCCGTCCCAGTCTCAAATCTCTAGAAGACTGAAACAGGTTTCCCTCAAGAATTTCCCTATATTTAGCGCCATCCATCATTCCATCCATTCTTACCAGTTTCCCAGTCCCTGCCGATGGAAAAACATCCCCACAGCATGATGCTGCCACAACTGGTGTTCTCGGGGTGATGAGAGGTGTTGGGTTTGCGCCAGACATAGCTCTTTCCTTGATGGCCAAAAAAGCTACATTTTAGTCTCATCTGACCAGAGTACCTTCTTCCATATGTTTGCTTATTTTATTCTTTAAGCAATGTCTTTTTTCTGGCCACTCTTCCGTAAAGCCCAGCTCTGTGAAGTGTACGGCTTAAAGTGGTCCTATGGACAGATACTCCAATCTCTACTGTGGAGCTTTGCAGCTCCTTCAGGGTTATCTTTTGGTCTCTTTGTTGCCTCTGATTAATCCCCTCCTTGCCTGGTCTGTGAGTTTTGGTGGGCGGCCCTCTCTTGGCAGGTTTGTTGTGATGCCATATTCTTTCAATTTTTTAATAATGGATTTAATGGTGCTCCGTGGGATGTTCAAAGTTTCGGATATTATTTTATAACCCAACCCTGATCTGTACTTCTTCACAACTTTGTCCCTGACCTGTTTGGAGAGCTCCTTGGTCTTCATGATGCTGCTTGTTTGGTGGTGCCCCTTGCTTAGTGGTGTTGCAGACTCTGGGGCCTTTCAGAACAGGTGTGTATATACTGAGATCATGTGACAGATCATGCGACACTTAGAATGCACAAAGGTGGACTTTATTTAACTTATTATGTGACTTCTGAAGGTAATTGGTTGCACCAGATATTATTTAGGGGCTTCATATCAAAGGGGGTGGATACATATGCATAGACCAATTTTCAGTTTTTTATTTTAAAGAATTTTTTTGAAACAAGTTATTTTTAAAAATTTCACTTCACCAATTTAAACTATTTTGTGTAATGTCCATTACATGATCTCCAAATAAAAATATATTTATTTACAGGTTGTAATTCAACAAAATAGGAAAAAGCCAAGGAGATGAATACTTTTGCAGGGCACTGTAAATAACGTAGTATACATTTATTTGTATTCTATTAGACAACAGTATATGTTCTTTCCCTTGTTTGTAGAGCAACCATCCAGAACCTTGTTAAATAAATCACCCCTTCCATTCCTAATAAATAAACCGGGTGAAATCCCTTTGAAATGTACCTCCTCCTCCTGTGTTCTTATCGACACACCATCACAGTAGCCCACACCCAAACCACCAGCATGTTCAACTCCAATAACAGTAGTTTAAACCACAACCCTACAATACCAACACAAACGTTCTGTTCAGTTTTTTAAGGCCTTGCTGTTTATTCATCTTTTCCTACAACAGCAAATTACAGAATTAATTATATAGTAGAAGCAGTATTGAAAATACACGTTTTTTTGTAAAAAGAAGTTGCACAAAATGTTAATGACAGTACAAAACGAAGCAATAATAATTCAGGTAAATGGCTACATTACTATAGGAAATTTGTGTACCTTTTTCAATAATGAAAACATCTCAATAATTTGTACATTTCAGAATTATATCACATAATTTGAACTATAAAAATAAGAAAGAAAATGAACACTGTTTTTTCTGTTTTGTTTTTGTTTACAAATGACAACCTTATTGAATATATTTATCAGTGCAACATTGTTTATTTTTAGTTTCCACGCTACAGTATCCATTTTCTCTAGTTACCAGACTGAGGCTACTGTCCTCGAAGCTGAATGCACAAAACAGTAAGCATTGCAAAATGGGAAATCAAACCTGAAATGAACATAACCCAAGCTGAGAATGTGTTTACCACGGCACACGACATAGCACACAGATGTAGCAGATGTCCTCCTGTTCAACATCATTATGTCTCTCTGATGGTTGTGCTGTAGAAAATCCACTGGACATTTCCAATGGTCAAGTCCTCCTCAGACCTGATACTGTGAGCCTCTTACTAAGTCCTTACTACAGATCCCCTTACTTCTCCATTCCAAACACTCTAGGAGGATTGATAGCTAGATTGATTGGTAAAGTGAGTCTGAAATGCAAGACTCGAGATTTCAGAGTTCACATTGATGCAACTTCAGCTGAAAAAATACAAACCATCGAACAGTATCGTTTCTACAGTCAACCCACCTTCCCCTCTTGACTTTGCCAGGAGTCCAGTCCATTTACTGTGAACATTTGTTGAAAAGGGGTGGTTGTGGTTGAAATGCTGCAGTCCAGTAGCAGTAGTGTGTTGATAACAAACCCCTCCCCCAGTAGAAGAGGTATCCAATCATCCTTTGGTAATGACAACAGGGCAAGTGGCCTGATTCGCTATGCTTGATGACATCACTCAACCCCTTAGCTCTGTACCAGCGTCCCTTCCTAATGAAATCAGCCCTGACATCACAGCATATAGCTGTTACACATAAACCTTATGGCACGACTATTTTGTAGTAGGGTACAGAATGTGACAATACAATCCAAACTGTGTTATTGTTATGATTATGAGCATCTAGTCTGCAGTGTGAATGCGATAGCACCATTGATACACCCCAGTATATGTAATCCTCCACCCCTCAGTATATCTCACTAGTGAGGATTAAGATGTTGGATAACGAAGTGCATGGTCGTAAAAGTTAGCACTTTTTTTGTATGACAATCCACAGATGTATGTAGCTGGAAATAACAAGCCACTGGTCAACCCCATGAAGCTAAAGCAATAGTTTTTTTGGTATGCTGGCAGACATTATACATATCTTCTTCCACTGCTGCAGTTGATATGAGAGATGATAGACCCTGTGACCACAGAAGGATATGGGGTGTGTGGCTGCCATATGTTAATTAGTGTATAGAAGTTAGCAACATGAATACAACTGTTTTTATTTTTTCCTTTTCTGTTTACAGTAACTTCTTCGTCCGTGAAGCGGATTGCATCTAGAAGATGTAGAACAAGAACATGTCTTCTTTGAATGTGCACTGGCCTATCTTTACACAGCACACAGAGCCTGCTCGAAATGAAACAATTAAACCAAAATACTTCACTCTTCACAACAACAGGCAGATGATTGTATTTACAACACACAACCCATTGGAAAAAGGGATACTGCAGCTTTTTTTCCATTTTTTTTTCTTTAAAATAATTAAAATATATTAAAACGTATATACAATTATATGTGGGTCTGGGACAGAGAGAGAAAAGTGCCATGGAGGGATTGGATCCTGTTTTGCAGACTTGATTATTAGCTAATTTAAAGCCCCTGCTTCAGATGTCAAAACATGGTCAGAATGTAAGAGATGTAAAACTCCAAAATCAACAAGGAAGCCAACAAATATGTATTAAAGGCACTGTCAGAACCATCTACTGCCAAGGGGTGCAACCTTTACCTTTAACCTCTGACCCACACCTGTAGACAGGGGCAGAGGTCAGGGGGGCAGAGGGCACACCCTGCTGCTACTCCACCATGGTGCAGTATGACCAACAATATTGTCAGTTATGGTTAATTTTGGGTTTTGATACTTCTCCTTCAACACAAAAATTACTTTGATTTAAAATAATTCTAATAACAAAAATGTTTCTTCCTCACAGAATATGATAAATACTTTAAACATTATGATAATTAAATTGGTCTCAACACCAGCATCCGATTGTAAAAATGAATGAAAATCAAATAGAACAATTTAAATAATAATCTAATCATATGTACATATTTTTTCCTCCTGTATTTAATTTTGTACACAGTGTCTCCTACTGGTAGGTTCCCATTACTGCAGCTCCTGAGAAAAGCAATGGGTCAATCACAACCTCCCATTGGTTCCTAAACCTGGGCCTCCTCCAATGAGAGGCCTCCAGCAGTTCCTTTAGCCCCAGCCACACATTGAGTCTTGGCTTTGCCTACAGTCTTGTGCACACGCACAAAATGCTACACTCCCCACACACACACACATCTCACTTCCCCATTCCCGCTCACGCCTCTGTGTATGAGTTCTGTGAGTTGAGTTTGTCTTTCTTTAGCTTGACTCCGTCCACCAGCTCAAAGTTATAGTTCTCCAGAGCGGATAAGTTCCTGTCTGACATGTGGCCATGTGAGCAGGCACAGTAGAGGACGACCCCACAGATGGCCCCCAGGAAGACCCCCAGGGCACTCATAGCGATGATGGTGATGAGGATGGGGTCCAGTGTCTGCAGCATGTTGCCTGCCCCGCCACTGACACCGTTGAGGATCTCATTGTTCTCCATCATGTCAGGGAAGTCTGTGATGTCCACAACTACAGGAGAGAAGAAGAAGAGGGTGAGTAAGACCCTCATCTCATTTTCAACCATCCCAGTATTCATGGAAATCTACAGCTTTGTAGATAGCTGTTACATATGTTTGGACAATGATTGTTATTATCTTTCCAACACTGAATCCCTAAGCTTTGTGTTAGAGTAAAGAGAGAGAGATAGAGGGGGAGCAGACGTATTAGTGAAATCTACTGTATTGCTAACACATGTCATCATAAGTATGTTACTCTGTTTTACAACACTCAACCCCATAGACGTTGTGTATTAATATGTAATATGGTGACATACTCATTTCATTAAATCGGTCTTCAGGCAGCATGGGCTCTGTAGGAACATCAGGATCTGTTGAAAATGATAGGACGAGTCAGTTACAAAAGCACTTCCCTCCAGCACAATAGTAAAAAAATCACCATCACTCTTTACATTGAACATGACATGGAGGGACAGTTTCCCCAGACACAGATTAAGCCTAGCCATGGACAAAAAAAAGCATGTTCAATAGCGAATCTCCATTGAGTTACATTTTTTTTGTCCAGAACGTCGCTTAATCTGTGTCTGGGAAACTGGCGCTAAAGGTCAGGCCTGTACACACTGGTGTCCTTAGGTCACTGGTTCAAATCCAGCTCAAAAGATCAATGTAGTGAAGTAACAGTCACCCTTGCAGTCAGCCATGTTCAGATTGTCCAGGATCTTGATATCATCCACAGCAATGTCACCCCAACTCTTCCTCTCCACAAACCCTTCAATCACCACCTGGGAGAGAGAGAACAATTGTTCTAATAAAAAAAAACTGTATTTAACAACCCTTGAGCAACCTCTTAGCAACTAATTTCACAATTCTAACTTTATCACTACGCCAATCACCAAGTAGCACTAATCAAACAGACAAAACTGGCTCTGCAATTAAAACATTGTATTTATACACATCACACATAGTTTTAATGTATATGATGCTACATTGATCTGTCCAAGCTTATAGTTCAGTGTATGGACACTCTCTCTCCATACCATACCTGATAGGGTTTACTGGAGTGCGGTACTAGCACGCGTCCCTCTCTCCAGCGGTTGCCCTGGTGACCGCTAACGGTCCACAGTAGTATGTCAGCCATGCCATCGACCGTCTCCTTCCTCTGTTTGATGTGCAACGTGCCAATGTGTGAGCCGAACATGTGGTACCAGAACGACACGCACAGGTCAGACTGACCAACTGTCACCACCGGACTGACCAGCCTAGCAACCTCCGTTTCCTGGGAGCCCGTCGCTAGGGTGTAGATGAAGTTACCGGATCCGCCTGAAGAGGGAAATGATAAAGTTGGAATAGCCCATGAGAAAAGGGGTAGGTGTTGACATCTAAAGTAGTGGTGGGGAAACAAATCATCTAATGACAACTCTTGGTTTTGGCAGTTTTTACACTGGACATAAATGACATAGCTTCTGTTGTTGTTGTTGTTGTGTCTGTACCTGTGTGGTCCATGTTGGGTCCGGTGTTGAGCGTGGGCGTGCCGCTGGACTGTATCTGCCATCTGAAGTCGCTGTCCTCTGAGGTCCAGCCGCAAAACGAGGGGTCGTTGGCCCAGCCAAAGTCACACGCAAACCACAGGAACGCTGCAGACAGGGGGACAGATCACAGGTCAGTTATGTCTCATAGAGATGCATATAAATAGGGGCGGTTTCCTGGACACAGATAAAGCCTTGTCCTGGACAAAAAAAAATAAAAAAGTTATTCTGTGGTGTGACAGGGGTCAGGGTAAGAACACCGACTGGTTGAAATAGACCATTGTTTTAATATGGTACTGAGAGATATACTCCAAGAGTATTTGTGTTGACCTGAGGGTCCACTCGACGAGATACAGTGAGTCTTGTGGAGGTGGAATATTTAGGTAAACCACTAGAGGGCAGCAGAGAACTGTGAAACTCAAATTTCAGAGGAACGGGTAGATACAAAAAACTATGAGAAAGGGAGAGAGAATTAGAGGATGGTACATTCTTGACAGAATAGGGTGGTGGTGGTAGGAGTGAAGAGACTCCATGCAGACTTTTCAAGGAGGGAGATTGAATAAATCCAGTTAATCATCTATTTTAATTAAAGGGCCTGTGAACGTGATATGGGTTCATAAAAGAAAGTGTACAATGACAGTAAAGGGATACATAGCAGGTGAGAGGAGAGAGACAGAGAGAGAGAGGGAGAGAGTTTGTGTGTGTGTTTTCCTTTACAACAGCCTGCTGAGAGAGAGCCCATTGGGCACAGACGTCAATTCAATGTCTATTCTAGGTTGGTTCAACGTAATTCCATTGAAATGATGTGGAAACGACATTGACTCAACTAGTGTTAGCCCAGTGTGAGGTCTTTATAATGAGCAGAGCAGAGCCCCGTTGGACTCTAAAGGCAGATATGGCTAATAGAAAGGACTTGCATTCCTGACACACACACACACACACACACACACACACACACACACACACACACACACACACACACACACACACACACACACACACACACACACACACACACGTGTGTGAGAGCGGGTCGATGGGGAGCCTCGTTTTGTTATGAAATTGGATAAAGAAAGAGACTTCCAAAGAAGCAGCACAACAGAGATATGTTTAGAATGTCAGCAATGCTTCAGAAGCCCTGTGTGTCTGTGTACGTTGGGCACTAAGGCCCCAGCTCACCAAAGAATAAAACATTTGAGCCAATATTCCCTTTAATAATCTCTGGGTTTTAACTAGTTTCTGCAGGCACCAGAATATATTTACCCATTAAACACAAAGCATGGAATTCTCATGTGGAACCACATTTCAGGCACAGAGACACATTTTTCCGTTCCCAATTAAGAGTGCTTTTTGTTTTTTTCCATTCTAGGGAGGACTGAAGCAGGGATTCTGAAACGTTCCCCGTAAAATGAGCAGCCCAACAGTTCTGAGGAACACTAGAGAACACATTTTTCTTAAATAGTCTACTGGAAAAAACTATATCTACCCACACACGAATTAAACTCACATGCTCACACATGCATTCAAAGCCCCTCAAACACATACAGTCACAAGAGTCTTGTATAGAGTACATTGATAATACAATGGATCCTAACCTGGGATGGTGTCCACCTCTGTCTTGCCCTCTGGCGCTGTGGTCCCACCTGTCAGAACAACAACACAGTGGCAGGACAGTTCGTCTAGCCATAACACATAACAATGATATATATATATGCCATTTAGCAGATGCTTTTATCTAAAGCGACTTACAGTCATGCGTTCATACATTCTACATATGGGTGGTCCCGGGAATCAAACCCACTACCCTGATGTTACAAGCGCCATGCTCAACAAACTGAGTTACAGAGTACAGTTAGCCTAGTGGTAACGCATAACAGTGTAGCACAGTTAGCCTAGCTTCCTCTAGCTCAGAACACAATGTAGCTCAGTTAGCCTAGCTTCCTCTAGCTCAGAACACAATGTAGCTCAGTTAGCCTAGCTTCCTCTAGCTCAGAACACAATGTAGCTCAGTTAGCCTAGCTTCCTCTAGGTCAGAACACAATGTTATATCCTTCCTGTTTGGCCCTGTCCGGGGGTGTCCTCGGATGGGGCCACAGTGTCTCCTGACCCCTCCTGTCTCAGCCTCCAGTATTTATGCTGCAGTAGTTTATGTGTCAGGGGGCTAGGGTCAGTTTGTTATATCTGGAGTACTTCTCCTGTCCTATTCGGTGTCCTGTGTGAATCTAAGTGTGCGTTCTCTAATTCTCTCGTTCTTTCTCTCTCTCGGAGGACCTGAGCCCTAGGACCATGCCCCAGGACTACCTGACATGATGACTCCTTGCTGTCCCCAGTCCACCTGGCCGTGCTGCTGCTCCAGATTCAACTGTTCTGCCTTATTATTATTTGACCATGCTGGTCATTTATTAACATTTGAACATCTTGGCCATGTTCTGTTATAATCTCCACCCGGCACAGCCAGAAGAGGACTGGTCATCCCACATATGCTCTCTCTAATTCTCTCTTTCTTTCTCTCTCTCGGAGGACCTGAGCCCTAGGACTATGCCCCAGGACTACCTGACATGATGACTCCTTGCTGTCCCCAGTCCACCTGGCCGTGCTGCTGCTCCAGTTTCAACTGTTCTGCCTTATTATTATTTGACCATGCTGGTCATTTATGAACATTTGAACATCTTGGCCATGTTCTGTTATAATCTCCACCCGGCACAGCCAGAAGAGGACTGGCCACCCCACATAGCCTGGTTCCTCTCTAGGTTTCTTCCTAGGTTTTGGCTTTTCTAGGGAGTTTTTCCTAGCCACCGTGCTTCTACACCTGCATTGCTTGCTGTTTGGGGTTTTAGGCTGGGTTTCTGTACAGCACTTTGAGATATCAGCTGATGTACGAAGGGCTATATAAATACATTTGATTTGATTTTGATTTGATTTGAATGTAGCACAGTTAGCCTAGCTACCTCTAGCTCAGAACACAATGTAGCTCAGTTAGCCTAGCTAGCTTCCCTCTTTTGCTGACACTCGTCTGTGTTGAGGCTATAGTTAAAGAGGAGCCTTGCTGACAGAAGGATAAGGGTCATACACACTCCTCCTTTATTCTGGTTCAAACACATGCCCTCTCTCCTATCTCTCTTAACTCATACCAAACATTTCCTCTTTCACGACATATAGGGCCAGGAGGGAGAGAACCAGAGTAACTGAGAGTGCCATGCACATCACTGATGGCTGGAGACTGCTGCTTTAAAATGGGAGGAATAGCCATAAAGATAACTCTATGCCTGAGTCCAAAATGGCACCCTAGTCCCTATATGTTGACATACTTCTGACCACAGCCCTAGGGGCCCTGGCCAAATTAAATGCACTATGAAGGGAACAGGGTGCCATTTGGGAGGTATCCATAAGGAACAGCAAGGTATAGCAAGGTTGAAGGCAGGGGGAGTAAGGCAGGCTATAATTAGGTTAGTGAGGAAAGAGGTCAGGCTAGAAAGAGAACACGGCTGTCTGTCTGTCTGCCTGTGTGTGCGTGCGTGCGTGTGTGTATGTGTGTATGCCAGGTTATTATATAGCGAGAGTAGGGGTAGAGGGGTAGGTGAGACAGCAGTCTCATGAGAGTGATGTTAGCACCTGTCACATCGTAGTCATCACCTGTTCCACTGTGGCAGCTGGCCTGGTCATCATCACACTCATCCGACGGAGTTGTGGATGCCAGTGTGGTGGGGAGGGGAGTGGGAGCTGCGGAGCAGAGTGAGAGAGAGGGCAAGAGAGTGAGAGAGGACACATGTTGAACTTGCAATCAGCTGCTCCTTTGTATGGTTTGCGGTACCACATGCACATACACACACATAATACAAACACAGGCCGTGCCAGTGTCACGAAACTGGGATTCAATCACTGAGCTATTAACAGTCCTCCTTTTATGAGGATGCAGAGGGAGGTATAAATATATATTTTGGATGGTGGATGGTGGATGCTTAGGCATTAGGTTGAGGTGTGTGTCCCAAATGGTACCCTATTCCCCATGTCTTGCAATACTTTTGACCAGAGCCAATAGGCCTCTCATCAAAAGTAGTGAACTTTATAGGGAATAGGGTGCCATTTGGGACGCAGTTTAGGTTTGGGTTTAGGCTGGATAGGAGATGCATAGGGCCTGGGATTGGGCTGAAGACTGGGCCCCACCCTGGTCTATCATTAGGGCCCGCTGGCCTTGTTGGATGTGGGCACGGCCCCAGCTCTGTTCCACGCTCTGCTAACACACAGCCTGGATGTGTTTACCCTGACGGAGTAATGAGGGCTTCCCCTGGAGGGAGGGAGCGAAAGTGAGAGAGCGCGAGAGGCAGAGAGGCCGAAGGGGAGAGAGGGAGAGGAAATGGTGCATGTGTAATCTATAATTTCCCTCACCCTCTGCTAGATGAAATATGAGTGAGTTCAACCTCTGTCAGACTCAGGGTGAAGAGGTCATTGACAGGTTCAGTGTTCTAGTTGGAGACCTCCATAGAAAAATATGGATTAGGTTTTACTAACTCGGGTTTAGCTTACATACCACCACTCATTGTCTCCTAGCTGGTATTAGCACCTGTGTGTGCGTGTGTGTAACGGTTTTCTTTAGGTGAAGTAGAGGTGGACCAAAATGCAGCGTGGTTGTTATTCATTGTACTTTAATAAAGAAACTGTACACGAATAAACTAACAAAACAACAAACGTGCGAAAACCTAAAACAGTCATATCTGGTGCAAAACACAGAGACAGGAACAATCACCCACAAACACACAGTGAAACCCAGGCTACCTAAGTATGATTCTCAATCAGAGACAACTAATGACACCTGCCTCTGATTGAGAACCATACTAGGCCAAAACATAGAAATACCCCAAAACATAGAAAAACAAACAGACTGCCCACCCAACTCACGCCCTGACCATACTAAATAAATACAAAACAAAGGAAATAAAGGTCAGAACGTGACAGTGTGTGTGCAAGTGGTGCACAGGTCAGCTAATAACCCATTCGCAACTGCCCAACTATATGAGATAAAGTGAAAATCTGAGTCCTGCACCCAACCCTAACCTGCAAATATAGAAAATGCGCTATAGGCTATTCAAAGACGGCAGAAGGATTTTTTTAATGGGGGTGCCTGATTTAGATATGTTTCTGCTTATAATTTCAGACATTTTGGTAGGCTATTTGTTGGTCAACTTGTCTATAATTACATACATGCAGCTTCTCTTCTGTCATCATATGTTGCCTTTTAAAACCTGTTAGGGCTAGGGCAGAATACTGCCCCCTTTGGATGAATTGCGTGCCCATAGTAAACTGAAAAAAAATCTGTCCAAAATTGCTAATATATGCATATAATAATTATTATTGAATAGAAAACACTCTAAAGCTTCTAAAACCGTTCAAATTATGTCTCTATGTAAAGCAGAACTCACAGGGCAGCCATTCTTCCAAACTCTCTCTGTGATCAGAAAAGTTGGGCCAACTTTGACGTCATCGCCCCCACCCTTCCCAACCAGCTACGGATCCAGGAACAGTTTCTATCTGTTCAGCGGGATGTCTCCTTTCAATTGCCCGCTTCATTGTGAAAATCCCTCACCCTTTGGCGCGAAGAAACCTTCGGGTCGCGCGAAAATACATGCGCGCGTCGGGTCTTGAGCTCCCTTTGTTCCAAGATTCACCAAACGATGTAGGTTTGTCTGTTCACGCTAAGGATTGTTTTCTATGTTTAGAACATGCTAAAGCTCGATTCTGCACTTAGTTTGACCAGTTTAGTCGACATATAATATGTAATTTTGAAGTTTTGATGCGCATCCACTAGAATTTTTGGTGCATTTCAGCCGGAATTTGTCGCGTTTGATAACCCAAAGACACACATTTGAAAGCCAAACGCAGTTTTTGGTAAGTTTGACTTCTTCCACGACTTCTAATCGAAGAACATCAAAGGTAAGGGAATATTTATGTGGTTATTTTGTGTTTCTGTGGACTTCAACATAGCGGAGTCATATAGCTAATCTATGAGCGCCGTCTCATATTATTGCCAAGTGAACGAATTCTGTAACGTTAAAAATAAATGTAACACAGCAGTTGTATTAAGAAGCAGTGTATCTTTCTAACTATATGTAGAACATGTATATTTAGTCAAAGTTTGATGTGTATTGCTGTTATCTGGCAGAGTTATCATAATTTCTCCGGACATTCTAGTAGCATTTTTTGAACATGGCCGTCAATGTAAACAGTGATTTATGGATATAAATTGCATATTATTGGAAAAAACATAAATGTACTGTATAACATGTCCTATTACTGTCATCTGATGAAGATTTTCAAAAGGTTAGTGAATTATATTTCTTTTAATCCTGCTTTTGTGATTACATCTTTTGTTCACAAATATGGCTATTTAAATTAGCCGTATCTTTGGTGGTGGTTTGACATAAATATGTGCTATGTTTTCGCCGTAAAACATTTTAGAAATCTGACTTGCTGGCTAGATGAACAAGGTGTTTATCTTTCATTTGAGCTATTGGACTTGTTAATGTGTGGAGGTTAAATATTTCTAAGAATATTTTTGCGTTCTGTGCGCCACTGTTTCAGTTGAGCAGGGGGTGGTGGTACCCCTAGGGGTACGTGGTAGCGTGAACTAGTTTTAAGCTTAGGCCTACTTTTTCGAAAATTCTGTTAAAAATCGCGCAACATTTCAAAGTCCTGCTACTCATTCCAGGAATATAGTATATGCATATGATTAGTATGTGTGCATAGAAAACACTCTGCAGTTTATAAAACTGGTTAAATCACGGCTGTGACTATAACAGAACGTGTGTTTCGTAGAAAAACCCTAGGAAAACTGATTACCAAAAAGGAAAAAAAAAATCAATGCGCCAGTTCCCTGTATTGTCTATGGCAAGGCAAAATAGATGGCTCCCAGTTTACAAGTCCTACAGCTTCCAGACGATGTTGCCAGTCTTGGCAATTGCCTTGAGTTTGTTCCTTGGTGAAATGAAGAAGAGGCACCCCATGTCATCCGGTCCACGACAGGATGTTTTGGAGGAGACATTTTCGACCATTCATTTGAAGACGTGGAGCTATTGAATACACATCGCCCCGTGATCAATTTGATAGATTATTAACGTCTACTAATACCTAAAGTAGGATTACAAAAGTAGTTTGAAGTGTTTTGGCAAAGTTTATAGGCAACTTTTTAAATTTTAAAATATGACGTTGCGTTTTGAAACTGTGTTTTTTCCTGGATCACACAATCTTCATAAATGGACATTTTGGGTATACATGGACCGATTTAATCGAAAAAAAGACCCAATAGTGATGTTTATGGGACATATAGGAGTGCCAACAAAGAAGCTCGTCAAAGGTAATGAATGTTTTATATTTTATTTCTGCGTTTTGTGTAGCGCCAGCTACGCTAATTCTTTTGTTTTACGTCCCCTTTGGGTATTTCGGGGTGTTGCATGCTATCAGATAATAGCTTCTCATGCTTTCGCCGAAAAGTATTTTAAAAATCTGACTTGTTGGCTAGATTCACAACGAGTGTAGCTTTAATTGAGTACCTTGCATGTGTGTTTTAATGAAAGTTTGAGTTTTAACGAGTGCTATTAGCATTTGGCGTGGCGCATTTGCATTTCCTGATGGCTAGATGGGACGCCTGCGTGTCGGGTGGCCCCAAGAGGCTAGAAGACTAAATAAACCCTTGCTAAATAGAATCATATAATAGAGCAATAGAATTAATACTTCAATCTAGTTGACATCGTTAAAAGTTCTCTGTCATCTGTCACGGAGCCAAGACGTTTAGGGACTGGGGAGAAAATACAATAGCGAAGAAAAAAACAGGAAAGATTTTCTTATGAAAAATGTCCAAATGACATCAGTTTTACCAGTTGTAAGGGTAAAAAACAAGATTCCAGTTCGGCTTTGATGCATATTTTATGTGGTTGAAACACTATCCGCTTTTATGATGCTTTTATGATGAAGACAGAACCTCTACAGATGGTATCTAACTGAGCATTGCATTCTCTCAAGATGCAGAAATAAATAAATAATACTTCTGTTCCAACGTCCAAATTTTGCTTATCATTTAACTGAAGAAATGCTTAATTCTGCAGGAGTTAATATTAATTAAGGCTATGTGAGAGGTTATAGAACCACAGTCAGTGTCCAGATTTCAGTTCCCATTTAACCCATCTAAACATTAGGCTACAGTCCCCTTGACAAGCCATATGCCTATTTGAAGTCCCGTCTTGCAACTGTCAAATTTGTAAAGCGCCTCTCAATCATCAAACATAACATAGCTGGCACTGCTGTTATCCTCTTTACCACTTCACTTTTCTGGCCTTCCCATCTTTTTATTTTTAACTCTCCTTTCGCAGCTTCTTTCGTATTGAATTAAACTTCTACAATATCCATTTTGCCTCCTTGGATTGAAGGTAACTTTTTCTAATACCAGATATATCAGGATAAGGTAAGACCCAGATGCAGACCGTGTCGAAGTAACAATGTTGATTACAGCAACAGAGGCAAAGGTACAGAATGGCAGGCAGGCAGGGTCAGGTCAGGCAGAGTTCGGAAATCCAGATGGGGTAATGGTACAGGACGGCAGTCAGGGTCAGGGGCAGGCAGAGTGGACAGGCGGGCGGGTTCTGGGTCAGGACAGGCAAGGGTCAAAAACCAGGAGGGCGAGAAAAATTAGGCTGGGAAAAGACAGGAGTGACAGTCACCTGGGCGCATACCTGGTTGACCGGGCTGCCGGCGGTGAAAGTCGGCGATGAGGGCTGGGTCCAGAATGTCTCTAGCAGGGACCCAGCACCTCTCCTCCAGGCCATAACTCTCCCAGTCAACCAGGTATTGGAAACCCCTGCCCTGTGGTCGAAGCGTCAGGAAGCGTCTCACTGTGTACGCCGAATGGCCATCGGTGACACGGGCAGGATGAGTGGGCCTGGAAATGGAAGACAAGGGACTGTGAGAC
Source organism: Oncorhynchus tshawytscha (assembly GCF_018296145.1). Classification (NCBI taxonomy): domain Eukaryota; kingdom Metazoa; phylum Chordata; class Actinopteri; order Salmoniformes; family Salmonidae; genus Oncorhynchus; species Oncorhynchus tshawytscha. The sequence goes on along the minus strand of NC_056457.1, from coordinate 1,136,590 downwards.
ACGATCTTGATACGGGACACATGAACGGTGGGGTGTATACGAAGGGTACTGGGCAACAGAAGACGAACACCAGAGGGCAGATCCTGGGTGGAGAGCCATACCTTGAAGATGGGGAAAGGGCCGGTAAACCGGGGGGACAGTTTGCGAGACTCCACCCGGAGGGGAAGATACCGGATGGAGAGCCATATCTTCTGCCCGATGGCGATCCACTTGTCATCGACACCTGGAGGTGGTCTTGAGGAGGGCCGACCGGGCTCTCCTCCAGGTAAGACGACAGCGGCAGAAGGTATCCCGGCCTCCTCTTCCTGCTCAGGGAAGTGTGGGGGCTGATAACCCAGGGAACACTCAAAGGGAGATAGGCCTGTGGCAGAGCAGGGAAGGGTGTTGCAGGCATATTTGACCCATACAAGCTGCTGGCTCCAGGGGGTGGGGTTGGCGGAGACCAGGCAGTGCAGGGTGGTCTTGGGGTCCTGGTTGGCTTGCTCAGATTAGCTGTTGGACTGGGGTGGAACCCGGAGGACAGGCTGGCCGACGACCCAATGAGGATGCAGAACTCTTTCCTGAACTGGGATGAGAAATGAGGACCCCGGTCGGAGACCATGTCCACGGGCAGTCCATGGATCCGGAAGATGTGCTGCACCATGAGCTGGGCCGTTTCTTTGGCAGAGGGTCGTTTGGGAAGAGGAATGAAGTGGGCGGCATTGGAGAACCGATCCACCATGGTCAGGATGATGGTGTTGCCATCAGATGGGTGAAGACCTGTGACAAAGTCCCGGGAGATGTGAGACCAGGGACGGTGAGGGACAGGCAGAGATTGCCAAGGAGTCATGTTCTGTGTACAAACTGTGCAAATGGCGATGAATGAGGACACGTCCAGGACCATGGAAGGCCACCAAAAGCGCTGTCGCACAAAGGCCAGGGTCCAACAAGCGCCCGGGTGGCAGGCCAGCCTGGAGGAGTGGGCCCACTCCAGGACCGCAGAGCGGACGGTGTTGGGAATGAACATCCGGTTATCAGTGCGTCCCCCGGGGTTTGGCTGGGAATGCTGTGCCTCACGGACCTGCTTCCCTATTCCCCAGCTGAGTGCCGTCGCCAGGCATGAGGTGGGAAGGATGGTCTCGGGTTCCAGGGTAGTAGTCGTGGGGCTATAGCGGTGCGACAGTGCATCCGGCTTGACATTCTTGGATCCCAGCGGGAATGAGAGAGAGAAGTTGAACCGTGTGAACTGCAGGGCCCATATGGCTTGCCTGGGCCTGTTCCGCCCCTCCAGCCAGTGCCTCCATTCCTCCATCTCCACCGCAAGAAGCTCCCAATTCCCCACATCATAGTTCTTTTCTGTGGTGTTGAGGCAATGGGAGAAAAAGGCGCAGGGATGTAGCTTGAGATGAAGGGCAGAACGCTGGGACAGGACAGCCCCCACTCCGACGTCCGAGGCTTTGGCTTCCACCACGAACTGACGAGATGGGTCCGGATGAACCAGGATGGGAGCTGTGGTGTAGCAATGTATGAGGTCCCGGAATGCCCGGTCAGCAGCTGGAGACCATGTGAATGGAACCTTGGGAGTGGTGAGTGATGGTGAAGCCAGGGTGCTGTAACCCTGGATAAAGTGGTGAAAGAATTTGGCAAACCCCAGGAAATGTTGCAGCTTCACCCTGGACGTGGGCTAAGGCCAATCCATCACTACTCTCACCTTCCTGGGATCGATCTGGACACTCCAAGCAGAGATGATGTAACCCAGAAAGAGGATGGTGGAGCGATGGAACTCACAGCTCTCCGCCTTCACAAACAGCAGATTCTCCAGAAGGCGTTGAAGGACCTACCGGATGTGGAGCACGTGTTCTTGAGGAGAGCGGGAGAAGATGAGGATGTCATCAATGTAGACAAAGACGAACCAGTTCAACATGTCAAAGAACATCATTCACCAGAGCCTGGAACACAGCAGGGGCGTTGGTGAGGCCAAAGGGCATGACCAGATACTCGTAGTGGTCACTAGGCGTGTTGAAGGCGGTCTTCCACTCATCCCCCTCTTGGATCCACACCAGGTGGTAGACGTTCTGTAGATCCAGCTTGGAAACACAGTGGCACCCTGGAGCGGCTCGGAGGCCGAGGAGATGAGTGGTAGCGGGTAACGGTTCTTAAGCATAATGTTGTTGAGTCCACGGTAGTCAATGCACAGGCGCAGGGTCTTGTCCTTTTTCTCCACGAAGAAGAAGCCTGCGCTAGTGGGAGAGGAAGAGGTACAGATAAATCCAGCAGCTAGGGAGTCCCCAATGTAGGTATCCATAGCCTTGGTCTCCGGTCCCGACAGAGAGTACATACATCCCCGGGGCGGCATGGTGCTAGGGAGAAGGTCAATCCAGCAGCCATAGGGTCGGTGCGGCGGAAGCGAATTGGCCCGGGCCTTGCTGAACACCAGGTCCTGGTACTCCGCAGGAATGGCGGAGAGGTCCGGTGCAACTTCTGAGCCCCCAGGAAGATGTGCCGGGGCAGGTTGTGCTGACTTCAGGTAATGGGCGTGGCAGGACTGGCTCCAGCCCATGATGGCACCAGTAAACCAGTTAATGAGGGGATTGATCCAGGAGAATCCCAATACCACAGGAATCAGATGGGTGAGCAGGATCACTTGATGAGCAGGAACTGGAGAGCCTCGCTGTGGTTCCCTGACACCCGTAGGTGGATGGGAGTGGTGTTGTGGGTGACTCAGCCTGTAGAGCACCCGTCCAGCGCTCTAACATCCATGCCAATGGAGAGTGCTGAGTGTAGAAGTTCAGCTCGGACGCCAGGGTAGCGTCCAAAAAACTCTTGTCGGCCCCAGAATCCATGAGAACCCAGGGAGATTTGGACAAGTCTCTCCACAGCAGAATGGCATGAAAAGGGGTGCGAGCAGGGGAAAATGGGGCTCCCGAGAAGGTGGAGTGGCCGATGAGATGGCGCTGCTAGCAACTGGATTACTGAGTTACCAAGAGAGTCTGGGAAAAGACAGGAGCTGACAGGACAAACGCTGGTAATCTTGACAAACAAGACGAACTGGCAACAGACGAACAGAGAACACAGGTATAAATACACAGGGGATAATAGGGAAGATGGGCGACACCTGGAGGGGGTGGAGACAATCACAAAGACAGGTGAAACAAATAGCCTAAAATAATGAAAGAATAACCTCAATGTAGCCTATATAAATTGCACACAGATTTTTTAAAGGTATTGTTTTCTCTTTATTTTACCCGCCCGCCACCCCCGCCCTTCACCCCCCGCCCTTCAGCCACACAATATTTGATGACGCTAAACCTGTCCGCCCCGTGGATATAACCTCGGGGACTGAAGGTTATGAGTCAACCCGTGCATCACTAGTGTATGTGTGTGAGTGTATGTGTGTGAGAGAGAGAGCATATGTGTGTGTGTTCGAGTGTGTGGTAGCATTAATAGTGAAAACAAGCATTATCATCCCTCTAAAGCCCCCAGTGGGACTCCATGTCTTACACAGGGCTGCGCTCGCTACAGCCTCCCTGAAATCCAATATGTAAATCCACTTAGGCCTGGCAGAACATGTTCTTATAGCTGAGCTGGTTCTAGTTTAAATTAGCTTTCGGTGGGGGGGATAGAGAAAGGGAAGAGAGATAAAGTAAAGGAGGTGAGAGAAAGAGAGAAAGAGGGGTGAGGGAGAGAGAAAGAAAGAGGTAGAAAGCGAGAGAGAGGGGCAGATGGGGGAGGGAAGGGTGGGAGAGAGGCCCCAGGGATGGAACCGGGACTAGAAGGGGCTTGCAGTAATCCTCAGGCCAGGTGGGGTTTCATTTGATCCCATGTGCAATGTGCATGAGTGGTCTTTCTTCAAGAATAGCTTTGATGCAGCACGCATGGAGACAAGACAACTGTCCCTCTCAGGGAGATAGTGTTGCCTTTTGGGCCTAGGACAAGCCCCATACATTCAAACACCACCTCGACAAACACCATGCATTCAGCTCTAAAACTGTCATCACACAGATGATAGAAGATGGACTATGTGTGTCTGTGTGTGTGCCTATGTGTCTGTGTGTTGTGTGTGTGTGTGTCCACAATTAAAATGCGTGTGTGTGGGATTCCATTTGAGGCCTACCTTCAATCTCACAGCCCAGGAGCTCGAGTCGGAGACCCATTCCAGCAGGGGTGGACCTCTCTGGGTAGACCCTGACGTAGCGTGTCAGCAAGGGCTCCACGGTCCTCAGCTCTGGTGTATCGTAGTTCTGATTCCCCTCGAAAATCTGTGGAGAGAGACAAAGAGAGAGAGACAGAGGTAGAGCGAGGTAGAGAGATCTATTGTTATTTTTAGAAATCCTTTATTGGCACCATTTAGCTACTGTGCATACAAAGCAAGAGAGATATAAAACGAGACAGAGACATTCAGAGAGAGATACAAAGAGAGAGAGAGGGCGCAATATTACTGTCTGATAATGTCATAGCTCTGTCTGATATCTCTCCTCTCAGAGGCACGAAAGCAGGCTTATTCCTTCTTTCTGAAAAGGAGCAGGGCTTTAGCAAGGCTGAGAGGGGGGAGAAAACAATGGAACGTTGACCAGATTCCTCTGGCTGACATCTAAATTGCTGTCAGTGGGACTGCAAACAAGAGCCCGGTGGCTACAACTAGCACCAGCCGCCCAGCAGGACACAGCGGTCAAAGACAGACTCGGCTCTCTCTGTCTCTGCTCAGGCTCTGAGAAAGAGAGAGGCTAGGGGCCCTTTCGTTGGTAATAACGTAGAGATGAGGTACGATAGAGGAAAGGAGAGGTTTGATGCTGTCTCTCTCCGCTCAGCCTCTGAGGTTATCTTCTGAAAGAAAGGGGGATTCACTTTGGGAATAACAGAGGTAGATGTAGAGGACAGGAGTGGAGAGGACAGTATAGGAGAGGAGAGTGATGGAGTGCAGTGGATTAATGGCCTTTAACACAGGAACAAGTCTTGTCTGTCTTTGATGCTCTGAGGTTTTTAGGGAAAAAGGGAGACGGAAAGAGAGAGGAAGAGAAAGGAGTGATACGTAGGACAGGAGGATATCGAGCCTCTCACTCCTTCATAAATCAACCATCAGGCCATCTGGAACACATTTGTATCCTGTCGAAGGAGGTTGTAATTGGGGATGGGCTGTAGCGGTGCTTCCTAGAGAGGTATGTGTGTGTGTGACACGCACAAAGTATATCGAGGCCTGCAGATACATCTGGGGTGGTTTCTGTGTGTCACATGCTCTCTCTCAGCTCTCCTGCCTCTTCTCACCTCTCCTCTCTCTTGAGGAGAGCATAATTCCACTGAAATGCTTGAGCAACACCAGTAGAATATTAAGAGCAAAGACGATAGGCAGCATAGGACTAGGAGAAGCATTACAGGTGGTTATACAAATGTGCTATAGAGTACTACCCAAATGGTTCGGCCACAGGACAGGGATTATTACCTGTGTCACTGTATGTCTGTGGATGGTTTTCAGTTGAAAATATTAAGATCATTTTCCATTAGTTAGTCAACCAAACCCTTTTTTTTTGTTAACTCCTCAACACGGTAAACACAACAAACAAACAAACAAACAAACAACCAATCAAAGCCGTCCTTTCTCTCACCTTTGGCTTGTTGCTGTTAGCGTCCTGGACCATCTTCCAATCAGATTCATTGTTACTGTATCCCAGTCTGAACTTCTTCATGAAAACCTTGTTCTCTCTGTATTTCCCTCCCTGGATGATGAGTCCTCTCACCAGCTTCTCCTCCCCCAGATCCACCTGCAGATGAATGGAGATGAAACGCCTTATAAGCAGTTCATAGACATGCATGACAAGTCTTATAACGCATTATGACAGAATCATAATGCATTATACCTGCATGCCTTAAGTAAAGCGTTACCAAACTGTTTATTTGCAATGTCATCATAATTTTTGCCAAATTCTTTGTACGCGAATGCAGAATATATACTGAAAACCAAAATGTATTGTGATATGTTACTGTATATGAACCAATATTTCATAACCATCAAACCTTTCTCTAATTACAAAGCGATTAAAAACATAAGAAAAGTCTATTATTGTAGGTGATCTAACCTGTAGCCACTCTGAGGTGAAGGGCTGGGGCTGGGGAAGCAGGGTCCACCCGGAGCGGCTGGTCAGCAGGCGGGCGTTCTCAGGAACCCAGCTCCGGTCAGTGTGGGACGAAGCTGTGATCTGGGCATCTGTGATCAGACCTGATACCATGCCCAGCATGCCCGAACATGGGTACTCTGAGAGAGTGAGAGGGAGAGAGAGAGGGGTTAACAGAAGTCTTTCATTGAGCAAGAGGTGATTTGAGAGAGTACCTGCTGGTATATAAATATAGCAATAAATGATTTGTATCAGCAGCCAGAGAAGGTTGTTCTGCATGGTTTACGTTTTTAAGGGGGGAAAGACGGGGATGAAGTGAATGATTGAGACAGTGAGTTATAGCAATGAATAGGGATGGTGGGAGAAACAGTTTCTCTGATGCATCCACCTCTCTAGACATTTCTCTCTCTCCCCCCCTCTCGCTCTCTCTCTCTCACACACACTCTACCTTTCTCCTGACGTCTTGCATACTAATGTCTCTGCCCACAGCGATTGTCTCCCGGCAGCCAATTAAAATGATCCTCTCCTTCGGCGTTCGTTTCTACCTCTATGCATTCTGGGATTTTCTTTCATCTCTAACCCTCTCCCTCTATGCACATTTCCCCCCCTTTCCTTTTGTCTTTCTATACCTCTGCTCTCATTTAGCCCTGTGTTCTCAGAGCTTTCATCCTGAATCTGCGTTAGTTCAATTTCACCCCCTTGAGAACCTTGTGCATTCTGCCTTTCATTCTACGTTTCATATGCCCTAGCTGCATGCTTCCAGTACCGATTTCACTTTGTGCTGCGCCGTTTCGTTTGCTGGCAGAAATGTTCTGTCAATGAACCAACACACATACAGGCTGGCTGGCTTGTCTGTCTCCTGGCTGGCCGTCTCTTCTATTTCCTTCCACTTCATCAAAAGCGTCTGAGTCTGCAGTGACCTGCAGTAACCAATATCATCCTTACAATCTGCTCCCAGGGAACGGGATAAAAGCAGATACATTTTGGAACGTCTGCATTAAACTCAGAATAACTCTGCCAACTCAACAGAAAAAGGCTTTGTTTCAGTCCTCTCTCCGTCTTTATAGTTATCTGATGTTGTTCCTGTTCGAATCAGAGAATGAACTAGTCTAAATTAAATTAGAGAGAACTCCATGGTTCCTCGGGACAGGTCCAAACGCTCACTGGGAGATTTGTCATCCATTTGAGGGTTCCCTTTCGTCAGCTGCCAAGAGCCCTGTGAGTGTGATCTCTGATAGTGTCTGTGTCAGAGGGAGGCTAAGGCACTCCACTGCAATGGCTCCGCACTCGCACTCTTTGAAGTAGATGGATAAAACAGAGTTGGGGGGAGGGGGAGTGTTCCACGGGGTTGGAAAGTTTGGGTGATCAGAGCCATCCAAACTGTTGTAATGAGCTGTTAATGCACCTCAGCGGTCTGGTTGGAGATTGTTTGGGACGGCACGCATGGCAGACACACCGACCGTGTATATGTGTGTGTGGTGGAACACCACTGTAAGGGGCAGGGTAACCCAGGGTTTGAGTGGAGAATGTTGGCTTATTTACCAACAGAACAGCAGAAACTAAGCAGTCAGCAGGGATGAGGTTAATAAGTAGCTGTGTATCTCTGACTGCAGGGCACATCTCACATGTGCAAATACCAGATGTGATTAGACACAGCCTGAAGGCCCTGGTTTTCTGTGGGCTTAAATTGGGACACATTTTTGTATCTCATGAAAAGTATTTGTATACTGTCAGTAATCTCATTAAATGATGATTCTCTCTGAATGCATGTGATTATAGGATTGCAAAGTGGACTGGACTGAAAACTGAAAACAGTTAAAAACCCCGTTGACATGTATGAACACGTGGGTGTGATCATTCTACAGTGGTCCCTGCAACATACGCTCTAACCGGTGTGATTAGAAACACTTCATTGGAACGTCTAGTGACGATTGACGCAACAGTCAGCGTTTGAGCAAACCACCGTTTTTGTCACAGAAACATTTTGCACAAACACAGTCTTCACAAGGTTATGTCCTCAATGTGAACCGTTTATTTCTTCCTAGGTTCTGGCCTTTCTAGGGAGCTTGTCCTAGCCTTTCTAGGGAGCTTGTCCTGGCCTTTCTAGGGAGCTTGTCCTAGCCTTTCTAGGGAGCTTGTCCTAGTGCTTCTACACCTGCATTGCTTGCTGTTTGGGGTTTTAGGCTGGGTTTCTGTACAGCACTTTGTGACATCAGCTGATGGAAGAAGGGCTTTATAAATACATTTGAGTGATTTCTGTATGCAATGTTCAGACAGTAACAGAAGTAGCAACTGCATAACACTTTTGTCATCCAAATCGGAAAATGTAGGCTTCATTACTCTTAGCACTAACTGAGTAAAGGGTGAGCTAACACAAGCGGTTATATTTAGCCAACTCTCAGCTAATAGTAATTATACAACGGGTGGGTTTAATCCTGAATGCTGATTGGTTATAAACCGCATTCCAGCCGGTGTCTATTCCACAAGTTACCATCGGCTAAGTCTATGACATTAAAATGCCTATTTACTCTGTTCTGACTGCGCAATCCACTGTCTCATCAGCCCAGCCAAGCAATTTATAAACTTGATCTCCACTATAAAAAGCATCTAGACATTATCTCACATTTCTTTTAGACTAACATTTAGTTTTCAACAGCGGAGATTTGTATAAATCATGCTGTCTCTCCGACATTTGCAGCATTGTTTCAATGTTCAAATTCCATCTCCAGTTGTCCCATATTAACGAACGTGTCGGGATCAGACGGACAGGCAGGCGGTGTTTCTCAACCAGTCGAAGTCATGAATCAGCAGGCATAATTTTTATGGACATGTACAAAGAAATGTCAATTGAAAAAAAGATCAAATGAAACGAAGTGCAGCTAGTTTGCAGTCTTTCCAGCTTCAGTTTGAAGTGATTGTGCTAGCCAATAACACAGCTATCTCCTCTGAACAACAGTGTCCTGATGAGTGAGCACATTTTCTATGCCAGGCGAAATTGTGCCTCATTAGCTTATTGTTATGGATGCATCCAAATGAATATGTCTAGAAACAAATGCAAATGTAACTACTTTGCCATTATTCTGGCTGCACTTTCAGATATGACCGTAGTTGGCTAGCTAGCTAGCAAGGGATAAGAGCGTTGCCAGCCAGTATGGCAATGGAACACTCAGAAGGACTGGGTCGCGTCCATAGATACAAAACAAAAAGCTCTAGCAACCGAACCGATAGAACGAACGACCAGCCGGGTTGGCTAGCAACCCTAGATTTGTGTCTAGACTATATCTTGTGGAAGGATGAAATAGTATGAGTAAATTAATACAAATCAAATGTTTAATGAAAATATGTCAATTATTATTTGAATTATGTTGGTAATCCGATGTATAAAAGTGATAATGCCCTCGAAGCCGGTTTTTGGAGGATTTATCTTCCAAACACCAGCTTCTCCGGCATTATCACTTAATTTTAAGATTGGTTGTTTGGATACTGGATGACGATTGGACGAGCAGCGTTCCATGCCGTGCTGTAATGGCCATTACAGACACACCTGCTGTATGTCAAATCGGAGGGTCTGCTGTCCGGACCTCTGGCAGTCTCTATGGGGGTGCCACAGGGTTCAATTCTTGGACCGACTCTCTTCTCTGTATACATCAATGAGGTGCTCTTGCTGCTGGTGAGTCTCTGATCCACCTGTACGCAGACGACACCATTCTGTATACTTCCGGCCCTTCTTTGGACACTGTGTTAACAACCCTCCAGGCAAGCTTCAATGCCATACAACTCTCCTTCCGTGGCCTCCAATTGCTCTTAAATACAAGTAAAACTAAATGCATGCTCTTCAACCGATCGCTACCTGCACCTACCCGCCTGTCCAACATCACTACTCTGGATGGCTCTGACTTAGAATACGTGGACAACTACAAATACTTAGGTGTCTGGTTAGACTCTAAACTCTCCTTCCAGACCCATATCAAACATCTCCAATCCAAAGCTAAATCTAGAATTGGCTTCCTATTTCGCAACAAAGCATCCTTCACTCATGCTGCCAAACATACCCTTGTAAAACTGACCATCCTACCAATCCTCGACTTTGGCGATGTCATTTACAAAATAGCCTCCAATACCCTACTCAACAAATTGGATGCAGTCTATCACAGTGCAATCCGTTTTGTCACCAAAGCCCCATATACTACCCACCATTGCGACCTGTACGCTCTCGTTGGCTGGCCCTCGCTTCATACTCGTCGCCAAACCCACTGGCTCCATGTCATCTACAAGACCCTGCTAGGTAAAGTCCCCCCTTATCTCAGCTCGCTGGTCACCATAGCATCTCCCACCTGTAGCACACGCTCCAGCAGGTATATCTCTCTAGTCACCCCCAAAACCAATTCTTTCTTTGGCCGCCTCTCCTTCCAGTTCTCTGCTGCCAATGATTGGAACGAACTACAAAAATCTCTGAAACTGGAAACACTTATCTCCCTCACTAGCTTTAAGCACCAACTGTCAGAGCAGCTCACAGATTACTGCACCTGTACATAGCCCACCTATAATTTAGCCCAAACAACTACCTCTTTCCCAACTGTATTTAATTTATTTATTTATTTTGCTCCTTTGCACCCCATTATTTTTATTTCTACTTTGCACATTCTTCCATTACAAAACTACCATTCCAGTGTTTTACTTGCTATATTGTATTTACTTTGCCACCATGGCCTTTTTTGCCTTTACCTCCCTTCTCACCTCATTTGCTCACATTGTATATAGACTTGTTTATACTGTATTATTGACTGTATGTTTGTTTTACTCCATGTGTACACTCTGTACACTCTACACTCTGTGTCCTTGTATCTGTCAAACTGCTTTGCTTTATCTTGGCCAGGTCGCAATTGTAAATGAGAACTTGTTCTCAACTTGCCTACCTGGTTAAATAAAGGTGAAATAAATAAATAAAATGCCTGCTAATCTGAAAATTATCACTGCGCCTCAATAAGAATAAATTGTTCATGTTGCTGTCCGAATCATCTGTTTGATTTATCTCAACTTGAACATTATTTTCCCCTTGCTTCCAGCCTAGCATTTAGTTTGGTACGTTGGGGGTTATAAACCTCGCTGTCTGCCTGTACAACCTTTTGAAGTTTGATCTCTGTATTATCAGAGTGAACAGTGCCCAGACAAAAAACTTTTTCTGAGGCAGTCGAAATCATGCAACAAACGTCATTATCATGGACATATCCAAGTAAATGCCAATTGAAATGCAGCTAGTGTACTGTTATTCCAGGTTCAATGTTTGACGTGACTGAATTAGCTGCAGTTAGCTAGCTAGCAAGTGACAAGAAGATTTTTCTTTGTCAACCAAAGATAAGAGGTGACAAGTTAAGTTGGGTTTGTTTGCAATATGCATGTTGAAGGCGAAAGGGGTGTGTCATCTACCATCATTCACTTCCCATCACTCATTTCTGGAAAGATGAGTGAACAATCCCTTTACCTCGTTTTGCTATAACATCTTTGGTCTGACAGACGTTTACATGATCCCCAAAATGCTTTGAATAATGTCAACAAACATGGATCCACATATAGCTGGAAAATAGCTTAGCTTATCATAATCAGTACAACCTTCAAAAAAGTATTTAACACACGTGTCCATTACAATCTATGCAAGAATTGGAATGCATGATTTGTCACCAGTACTTGAAAACGTGAATAAAACAGTAAATAAAGAAATGATTACCACACAAACCATTTTCTAATAGTGATTTATTGATACATGTGGCCCATGCAATTGTTATGATGCTGATGATTTGTTTACATTTTTACTGTTGTGGCTAGATGGAGTAGCTAGGCCTACAACAGCTTTATCTAGTGGTCGTGTCAGGGACAACAGTTGTTGACAACTAGTGCTGTAGCTAAGCCTTGCCCCTAACTCTTTTCCTAAGCTAAACCTCATTCTCCTAACCTCCTATTTGAATTCACCTAACCTTCTGCATTAGTTCCTAACTTGCCACGTTAATTATCCTAACCTGCAATGTAAACAAACAATCTGTGGAGACATATCATCAGTATCACCACAGCGGCAGCCAATCACGTCAACTGACACTCTGATCATTGTTGTTGTTTATGTAGCTAGTGGGCTAAGTTGTAGCATGAGATATGTCTTTCAAAAAGAGACAGCTCACAAATGCAGAAATTCTGGAGATTTTTGTACATTTTAACAATGATTATTTTTTGGATGATGTAGGCAGACCAACATTGGATGAAGTACAGTAGGTCTGCAGGAGCTGGAAGGCCTCGAGCCATTTCACCCCTCCTGGCCCTGATCTTGGTTTTGGTGAGACCCAGTCTTGAGTGCAAAGCCCCTTTTTATTTGCAAATGGACATACAGTTCACATACAAATCAAATATAGTTCCATTATGCAGTTGTATTGACAATATCTCACCCACCTCCCCACTCTCTCATCATGGTATCCACTCCCTCATCCTCCCTACTCCCTCTTCAAACAGTATGTTCCTAGCATACAACGCTGTCCTCAATCTTCAGCACAAAAGATGTTCAGTTCCAGTTATGATGTTGGCAAGTTATGTTCAATACTGTGTGTGTAGTTTCTGAAATACAGAATAGTGGAATTATTAGTAATTACAATACAATATCAGGATATAGCAATAAAACACTATTACAAGTAACATAACTTCAGAGCTCCATAAGGGGGAAGGGCATAGCTATGCAGGTCAAATACAGGCCAATTCAATGGTTATGATAAGGCCAGCCTGGGTAGCTTCAGGATACAACAGAAGTTTTGCACATGCGCACTTCACAGGGTAGGCATTTCCTAACGGAACTATGCAAATAAATGCTAGAACGCACCAATAGGACCTTACTAGCTCATGCTTGGCTCTGCCCACCTCTTGGCTCTGCCTACCTCCTAGCTTATTCTGCCCACTATGATTAATTTGCTCCCATTGGAAATGACAGGCGCTGGTGTATCTTGGGTTGGTTATAAAAATCTTTGCTAATACTTCTTTGATGCCATTAGCATCAGCATTGTTTTACAGAACTAATAGAAACATGTAACTACATAAGCACAATTGAGTATATCACCATAAAGGTTATGAAATCAGTACCTTGCTTGTCCGTGGCTGTAAAGGAATACACACAGAACACATTATGCGCCATACAGAAATACGGTGTGCTACAGTAGAAATTACACAACACAATATACAGAAACTGCATTATGATAAAGTAACAAGGCACTTACTTTGATACGAACACACAGAGTAATTATTCGTAAGGAAAAACAACAATAAAGGAAATCTGGAAAATGCACCCAGGTGGAAAAGTTTGGGCCGGTTCTGTTCTGACTGGAAATGTAGCAAATGTCTGCATACTTGACCTAGGGAAACACTGGTGGAATGCTTGGGCCATTGGGCTCTCATCGAAAAGAGAAGTTTGTCCGCCTCTACTAGCTAATCCTTGCCTTACATCAGCATAGCGTGCCTCAAAGGTAAATTGTCCGCCACAGTGAAATGGGCTACTTCTATGTGAATTAATGAGCAGGAAGAACGCACCTCGTTTCAAACTGTTGTGAAATATACAAGTTGAAAGATAGCCGAAAGACAATTAGCAGGCAGCGTGCCTTGGTTTTTACTGGCAGTGGGGGATAACTGTCCTGTTGCCTAAGAATCCCATTTTGGAACAATAACCATGTTTCCATCCACAGTTTTTATGCAAGTTTAATTTTATTTCACCTTTATTTTACCAGGTAGGCTAGTTGAGAACACCTTTATTTAACCAGGTAGGCCAGTTGAGAACACCTTTATTTTACCAGGTAGGCCAGTTGAGAACACCTTTATTTAACCAGGTAGGCCAGTTGAGAACACCTTTATTTTACCAGGTAGGCCAGTTGAGAACACCTTTATTTAACCAGGTAGGCCAGTTGAGAACACCTTTATTTAACCAGGTAGGCCATTGAGAACACCTTTATTTAACCAGGTAGGCTAGTTGAGAACACCTTTATTTAACCAGGTAGGCTAGTTGAGAACACCTTTATTTAACCAGGTAGGCTAGTTGAGAACACCTTTATTTAACCAGGTAGGCTAGTTGAGAACACCTTTATTTAACCAGGTAGGCCAGTTGAGAACACCTTTATTTAACCAGGTAGGCTAGTTGAGAACACCTTTATTTAACCAGGTAGGCTAGTTGAGAACACCTTTATTTAACCAGGTAGGCAAGTAGAGAACACCTTTATTTAACCAGGTAGGCCAGTTGAGAACACCTTTATTTAACCAGGTAGGCTAGTTGAGAACACCTTTATTTAACCAGGTAGGCTAGTTGAGAACACCTTTATTTAACCAGGTAGGCCAGTTGAGAACACCTTTATTTAACCAGGTAGGCCAGTTGAGAACACCTTTATTTAACCAGGTGGGCCAGTTGAGAACACCTTTATTTAACCAGGAACACCTTTATTTAACCAGGTAGGCCAGTTGAGAACACCTTTATTTAACCAGTTGGAACACCTTTATTTAACCAGGTAGGCCAGTTGAGAACACCTTTATTTATTTAACCAGGTAGGCCAGTTGAGAACACCTTTATTTAACCAGGTAGGCCAGTTGAGAACACCTTTATTTAACCAGGTAGGCTAGTTGAGAACACCTTTATTTAACCAGGTAGGCTAGTTGAGAACACCTTTATTTAACCAGGTAGGCCAGTTGAGAACAAGTTCTCATTTGCAACTGCGACCTGGCCAAGATAAAGGGAAGCAATTTGACACATACAACACAGAGTTACACATGGAATAAACAAACATACAATCAAAAATAGTAGTAGAAAGAAATAATAGTAGAAAAAATGTATATACAGCATGCGTAGAGTAAAGTCATACCGTATTAAAAAAGCTGTGTGGAAACAGGAACTTTTGATACAATTTTATAAATGCAGACAGAATTTGTTTGTTCTACATTGTGGGATCTTTTTGTGTCTGTAAAATTAATTATGTGAGAAATGGCGAAATGGCGGTGGAAACGCCTTTATGCACAAATATTTATATAATAACCATCATATCGAAGTAAACTTGCAGTCAAGCAATGATATGGTGTGTGGTCCTCCCACTATGACTCGGGAAACCGAGCAGTTTAGTAGGCTACAGATGAAATGATGAATTTCACAGGGTGGTGAAAGTGCACTGTGACCTTGATTCGCCTTTCCAAGGCGCGCGCGTGTGTGTGTGTGTAATAATAATCTCATCATGTAGACTAGCCTAACTGCAGAGCCTACCAACCCCGTATCTGCAATCTGTTTGCTGGAGCGCACATGCCAAGACCAGAGCAGGCACATTTGCTATTTAATGCAACCGTTTTTTTTGTGACAAAAATATCGATAGAGTTGAAAGTATGATGGAAATATATTGAACTTTTCATTTTTATTCAGTACATGAAAATTTAAGTGAAAAAAAATAATTGTGTGTGCACTAACTACATCATCACGCACTGATTTTTACCCGCAAAAAGTGCAATTGGTGAAAACACACCACTGGTGGGAAAATTGGCATATTTTCTTTATGCGGATTCTAGAGTATTTGCATGAAAATCTGTTGCCAGTTGGAAGGACATCTAGCTAAGGTACAAATTCAGAAATCACGCGCATAAGAATATATACTTGGAACCTTCTCAAACCTGACTTGAGCATTACAAGATTCCCCTCCCACCCCCCTCCGCTCTCTGAGTGCCTGCAGAACATCCCAGCTGGCAGCATGATCAGAGTGGTGTTCTGCCTGCCGCAGGCTGATGACGGCACAGAGGGGCCCTGTGGCACTCCCTGCTCCTGTGATGTGTCTGCAGTGTGGTCTTTGTGTCTGTAGTGCAGTCTGGTCGCAAGCCCAAACCCTTTCCAGCTATGTGCCAGCACCGCACTGTCCTCCTCTCTGCCACAGATACACATATATGTAAATACACACACACACACACACACACACACGCATAGAGACGCACACACATAAAAGGCACAGCCTCTCACACACACTAACAAGCACAAATACTAATAAACATTCAAAAGCAAGAGAACATAGACTTGCAGACAAACAATTTCACACACATGAAAAAGAACCACACACACATAACTCCTTTCACATGCCCATAAAAGAAATGCATGACAAAAAGGGAAGTGACGATATGAACCCAGCCACAATCAAAACCTTGCAGTTGGTGGAAAGGTTCCAACATCACACTGATGAGGATCACTGTAGCGGGAGACTGAGGCTAGGGGGGGTGGGGAGGGGGGAACAGGAAGGTGGACCAGAGCCATGGAGGTGGTGTGTGTGTGTGTGTGTGTGTGTGTGTATGTGTGTGTCTACGCAGTAGAAGCAGCAGCACTCAGCTAGGGGAAGGCGCTCTGCTGGCCCCTGCTCCAAGAGCTCTGCCTGCCTGCTTGCTGTTGAAGTCATCCATATTGAATGAGGTACATTCAAACATCAGGTAACATAAATACGTAATCACCTTCATGTGCCTCTCCTTCATAATGCAGAAGGCAGCACTTGCCTCAGAGTAAACCTTCTCTCACTGGGCTCTCACTACCGTGAGATAGTAAACCATTTCAGCTAAGACGAGGAGGAAAACATCAACACAAATATCATCAACAGTCAGTGACTTGCATGTATTTGAATATTGTTTTGCCATTTGGATGGCAAACTAACATCGCTAAGTAGAGTCTGGTCTGCCAGTGCCAGACAGTGTGAAACACTGAGATTTCTATGGTACTGACCTGATATCTTACAGCCGTACACCTCGAAGCGCAGAGCGATGCCCATTTCCCAGGCAACGGGCCGGACCCGGACAAAGCGGGTGAGAGTGGGTTTGGGAAGCATCGTCCTGGCAACATCAGTAGGGTTGGTGTTCCCTTGGAAAACCTGGGATGGAGACAAGAAGTTGTTAATTATTCACAGTTTGTTTAGTACGCGATGTAGATTCACCAGGAGAGAGGCCCACTTGGCCAACTGAGGCCTGGGCCTCGCATCACACAGTTTCCCACACAGCATAGGGACCGTATATTGTAATTTATTTTAATGGCCACATTAACTATTTGTCTTGTAACACTGCTGCAAAAAGCAACACAGGATTTCAATCTTTTAGCCTACAATTTTACCACCAAAATGAGGTACCACCAAACGGAGTGTTAATGACATGTCAACTAAACTAATACATACAGGTAATACATGTCTTCCAGAGAGGACAGACACAGATGAGTGTATAGTACAGCACAGTGCCCTTTCTGCTGCTCCATCAGTGATTCTGAACATCTTTCCGCTACTCCATCAGTTATCTGAACAACTTTTATTACAAGCACGCATACACGCAGGCACGGACACACATACCTGTACATATAACCCTAACCCTAACTCCTAACCCCTAACCCTAATTCTAGTCCTAACCCAAAAATAGTATTCTCTGAATTTTAGTTGGTTTACTATTCTTGTGTGGACTTCTGGTACTCACAAGTATAGTAAAACGTGTACACACACACACACATACACATACACACACACACACGGTGGGACCTCTCTGACCTGTCTGACTGAGTGACTCTGTACTCTGCTGACGTCCAGTGGTACTGTGGTGTTAACCCTGTGGGAGAAT
The DNA here is from genome assembly GCF_018296145.1 of Oncorhynchus tshawytscha. NCBI lineage: Eukaryota > Metazoa > Chordata > Actinopteri > Salmoniformes > Salmonidae > Oncorhynchus > Oncorhynchus tshawytscha. The sequence goes on along the minus strand of NC_056457.1, from coordinate 1,118,888 downwards.
AATGCTAGCCAATCAGTAACAGCTTGGCAGTAAAACCTAATCTTGGCTGAAGTGTTTGAGACAAATTAGATGAAATGTCAGCAGGCAGGGCCAATGGAACCTTAAGTCCATCTAAGAGCCTTCCTCTCCCCGTCCCTATCCTCACTTCCCTGTCCTTATCTTCACTTCCCTGTCCCTATCTTCACCTCCCTGTCCCTATCTTCACCTCCCTGTCCCTATCTTCAACTCCCTGTCCCTATCTTCAACTCCCTGTCCCTATCTTCAACTCCCTGTCCCTATCTTCAACTCCCTGTCCCAATCCTCACTTCCCTGTCCCCATCCTCACTTCCCTGTCCCTATCTTCACCTCCCTGTCCCCATCTTCACCTCCCTGTCCCCATCTTCACCTCCCTGTCCCTATCTTCACCCCCCTGTCCCAATCCTCACTTCCCTGTCCCTATCTTCACCTCCCTGTCCCAATCCTCACTTCCCTGTCCCTATCTTCACTTCCCTATCTTCACTTCCCCGTCCCTATCCTCACTTCCCTGTCCCTATCTTCACTTCCCCGTCCCCATCCTCACTTCCCTGTCCTTATCTTCACTTCCCTGTCCTTATCTTCACTTCCCTGTCCCTATCCTCACTTCCCTGTCCCTATCCTCACTTCCCTGTTCCTATCCTCACTTCCCTGTCCCTATCCTCATTTCCCTGTCCCTATCTTCACTTCCCTGTCCCTATCTTCACTTCCCTGTCCCTACTTCCCACTCCTGGTTCCCTATAGATAATAGTCATCAACTGAGTAACAGAAGTAAGGAATGAAAAAAAAGATAGTTATCCACTCTCTTAAATGTCAGGCCGGTCAGAGATTCTCTCTCTCTGTCGCAGTACCTGGCTTTTTCAAGCTAGCTAGCGCCATCACCATCACTGTAAAGCGCCAAACTGCGGGCTCAGCACCTAGTAAATGGGACCCACTCCTCACAAAAGCACTTTAGAGTCCGGAACAGAGAAACATGGTTTTCCACATCACATTTAAGCACCCGGTGCTTTAAAAAAATAACTGTATACTTTGGAGAGGTCTTAAAAAAATTGGGCCTGAGAGGGGTGGTGGGTAGTGTACACACTCACACACAAGTACAAAAAGTGCTACTTTGGTTGCTATTTGGGGAAAATGTTGCTGTCCTTGACATAAACACACACACATTTAGACACAAACACACACAATGGTGACTGTTTACAGGTTGCACAGATCCTTAGGCTGGTCAAACTAACATCTTGATGGCCCTGTGGAGTGTGAACACCCAGAGAGATGTTTACAGATGGAGAGTCTGCTGGTCTGTTTTAGAGGCTGATCGGTTAGTAATGCTCGGGTTGATTCTCTCTCTCTCTTTCACTATTAGCCACCTCTACCAGCTGCTCAAACATGGAACCTCTCCTCTTTCCATCCATTCATCTTTTTCTTTCTCTCTCCCTCCTCCCCATTCCATTCATCCATCTCACTCCTGGTTTATTAAAGCCTTTAATAACCCCTTCCCTTCTTCAGAAAAATACCAGAGCCTGACACACAGTAAACAATGACTTCATCCAGCCCCCACTAAATGACTAGGACCTATATACCAGGCGGTGTCAGAGGAAGGCCCAAAAAATTGTCAAAGACTCCCAAGTCATAGACGTTTCTCTATGCTACCGCACGGCAACTGGTACCAGAGCGCCAAGTCTAGGTCCAAAAGGATCCTTAACAGCTTCTATCCCCAAGCTATAAGACTGTGGAACAATTAATCAAATAGCCACCAGGACTATTTACATTGCCCCCCCCACCCCTACTTGCTGTTTATTATCTATGCATAGTCACTTTACCCCTACCTACATGTAAAAATTACCTTGACTAACCTGTATCCCCGTTATTGTTGTTTTGTGTTACTTTGTGTTTTATTTTCTTATTTTATTTTGAAAATATGTTCTTAAAACCTGTTGAGGCGAGGGGTTCCCCTCAGGGAACTCCACCCCCCCGTTCAGCTGAAAAGGTGGTGCAGGGAATGCAAAAATATTCTTTAGAAATATTAAACCTCCACACATTAACAAGTCTAATACCTCAAATGAAAGATAAACACCTTGTTCATCTACCCAGCATGTCAGATTTTTAAAATGTTTTACAGCGAAAACACAACATATATTTATGTTAGACCACCACCAAACCAAAGAAAAAACGTAGCCATTTTTTTCCAGCAAAAGATAAAAATCACAAAAGCAGGATTAAAAATAAAATCAATCACTAACCTCTTGAAAATCTTCATCAGATGACAGTCATATGACATGTTACACAGTACATTTATGTTTTGTTCAATAATATGCATTTTATATCCATAAATCTCGGTTTACATTGACGCCATGTTCAGAAATTCCTACAAAATATCTGGAGGAATTATAGAAAGCTACGCCAGATAACAGAAATACTCATCATAAACTTTGACTAAAGATACATGTTCTACATATAATTAAAGATACACTGGTTCTTAATGCAACCGTTGTGTCACATTTTTTTTTAACGTTACGGAAAAAGCCTAACATTGCAATAATCTGAGACGGCACTCAGACGTAACAATATTTCTCCGCCATGTTGGAGTCAACAGAAATACAAAATTACAACATAAATATTCCCTTACCTTTGATGATCTTTCATCAGAATGTAGTGCAAGGAGTCCTAGTTCAACAATAAATCATTTTGTTCCTAAATGTTCAATTCTAGTGTCCAAGTAGCAGCATTTGGTATGACTTTCAGCTCACATGCCCAAAAAATGACTTCTGGTCCAGGATAACTTGCATGAAAACTTCCAAAAGACAAATTACAGGTCGAAAAAACTGGTCAAACTAAGTGCAGAATCAATCTTCAGGATGTTACAATCATATATATCCAATAACATTCCAACCGGATCATTCGTTTTCATCTGGGGCTGATTGGAACAGCCGTAGCACTCAAAGAGAAATGCGTCACAACAAAATGGCATTCTCTTGCGACACCGACTATTTTCCCTCCCATTAGGTCAAAGTTCACAGCAAATGCTCCATTACACTTTCTACTGAATGAGGACATCTAGTGGAAGACGTAGGAAGTGTTTCCAGATCCATAACTTGTTGGGAAGGGAGGGGGCGATGACGTCAAAGTTGCCCCACTTTCAGGATTTCAAAACTTGTTTGGAAGATTGCCTGCCCTGTGAGTTCTGTTATACTCACAGACATAATTCAAACGGTTTTAGAAACTTCAGAGTGTTTTCTATCCAATATTAATAATAATATGCATATATTAGCAATTTAGGACAGATTTTGATGCAGTTCACTATAGGCACGCAATTCATCCAAAGTGAAAATACTGCCCCCATCTCTATTTCTTGAACTACGTTGTTTGTTAACGGCTTGTAAGTAAGCATTTCACGGTAAGGTCTGTTGTATTTGGCTCCTGTGACAAATCTAATTTGATTTGGCGACTGTAGTCTCTTTAAACGACAGAGAGTAGTACGGCACTGTAAATACAGTCTCTCTCACACAATGTTGTGTGTATTAGCATTCCACTCTAAGCACATAATATTATATTGGGAACATTTTTGTTACACAAAGACAGAACACAGACCAGGCCTGGGGCATTCCCCTTTTTGAGGTATGGTGTGGCTGAGACAGAGATCCAAGCTAATATTAAGGAGGAGACCACAATTAAACTCTGGCTGACTGTTAGTTTACACATTACTGGCTATTTTAAGTACTGGGTCTGGTTGGCCATGTCTTCTGCTTTTGATATACTATTCTATAAGTACTGCTACTTCTGCAGTAACACACACAGTGCTGAAGTATAAGAAAAGGCTATGCGCTTATGACACCATGCAATCTTAGAGGTGGGCAGTGGGGTACAGAGTGGGTGAGGAGTAATCTCTCTTACCTTCTGTTTTGACCCCTCCTTTAGTGTGATCCAGTCTTCTCCGTTAGAGCTGACATCCACCTTGTAGGACTTGATCCAGTAGGTTTTCCTGGTCTCCTGGGAAACGGCCCCCTGTGTTCCGATGGCTGACACAAACCGAAGGAAACCCAAGTCCACCTGAAGAGAGAGGGAACGGTCAGTAAAGTTCAATTCAAACTTCAAACTATCTTTTCTGTGGCATAGTACAGAGCAAACAGAAATACTGTACTTTCAGTATAAAGAGAAATTGTAGTGCAAGTACCAAATACTGACGATATAAAACAGTTATTGGAAAGCACCTTTAGCCCACCTCATCAAACTATGATTGAAATGTAATAAACAGCAGGAGTACGGAATGATATTCTATTGATAAAAAAGGACACTGGATGAAATCTTAATTTCCTGTGATGGGAAGAGCGTATTTGATAAAAGTGAATATTGAATGGAATGGAGTCTCCTCATATTCAAAACAGAAAAAAGCCGATATTAGATTGAATTCAAATAGTATAAGGCGGCGTTAAAGCAAAAATTGAGCTTCATAAATAATCATGAACTGCTGTAACATTACTGATTTGTTATTATATTTTTACGAGCCGACTACCAGACTGGGGGAAACCGGGCCAAGAGGTTATTGGAGAGAAGGGAGATAGAACAGAGTCAGTAAGTTTGAAAGGACTGTGATGCTGAACAGACTAAAGTGAAGGAGGTTTCCATGCATCAGGGTTTGAGAACATTTACACTGTTTTCTATCAGAACTGTGGACAGTCTCTGTCTCGGTCTGTCTCTGTCAGGAAGAAGCAAACCCATACTCCTGGAACTGCCTCTCCATGTGTTGACTCCTACTTCTCTGAACAATCAGGACATCTCAACCTCAACCCCCCCATCTCCCCATGGATCCCCTTAAATGGACAGATCCATGTCCCATCAAGCTTGTCTAACAGGGCTAAAGTTACAGTAGGGGCTTGAGTCTGGATTGATTAAACAGTTCAGACGTGGCCTGTTAGTTACAGTAGCACCCACTCAGAGAGAGAAGACATTGTTTTGGCTCGCTGGTCCCTCACGCAGAGAAAGAAAAACAACACTTGTCCTTTTGACTTGTCTTCGATCCTCTGGTCTGCCCGTATGGATGCCACTTAAATCCTGCGTTTCATCTCTCTATCCAGAACAGAAGAGAAGGGGAGGAAAGACTGGTGGACGACTGATGGAGAGGAGGGCTCGTGGGAGAAGCCTCCAGTAGCGGAGAGTGAGGTTATAGTGCAATGGTAGCATTTAACGGGCCCTAGTTTGGCTCTCTCCCTCATTCTCTCATTTGACAGGACACACTGATGCTAATAAGGAGTAAAGGACGCATCTCAAATGGCTCCCTATTCCCTATAGTGCACTAATCTGACCAGGGTCCATACGGCTAGCGCACTAAATCGGGAGCCATTTGGTATGCAACCACAGAGAGCCGAGGAGATCAGCCTTTCAATACCAGCTTAAACCAGTTGACTAGAGCACTAGCCGGCTAGCCAGTCAGCACAGGCAGCCCAGGCAGTGCAGGTTAAAGACATCCATACAGCCTTAAACAGTGAAGAGTGCTCCTCTCTCTCTCTTGCTCCATTGCACATGCTTAACATATCATAGTTAAGACTCAGACTCACATCTGCATATCACAGTGAATACATTGTGAATACATTGTCAGCTGATGGATGAATGAAGAAAGAAAAAAAGAGAGCGAAAGACAGAATACTTTTGTTCTCGCCTTGGAGCTTAACTGGGTTTACAGAATAAGGCCCAGAATTGTTTTTTTGCCCATAAACAGAGACAGAATCAAATGCCCTGTTTCAGAGCATTCCTTTTTAATAACAAACGAGTCACAATCCCCATCGCATGGCTGGAAGGGAGAGGGGAAGAAAGGAAGAATGTACCAGTACAGATGGAGAGCGGTCTGGATGGGGGGAAAATGAGAGAGGAGAGGAGAAGAGTGAGGCAAGGCAAGGCAAGTCCTCTTCCTCCTCATCCTCCTCCTTCTCATCATCTCCTTTTATAGGGGATGGCATGTCATGAGAGTTGCCTCCTGTGCTGCTTCACGGCTGACCTGAACCAATGACAGAGTGGCTTACTGAGAAGACAAGGTCAAATGGGATGACTTGGCCTTGGATCATCCTTCTGCTTGGACCCTCATTAGCCATAATGGAATAATGGAATTAGAACGTTACGAGAGTTAGGAGCTCTCTCAGTCAGTGACCACCCCTAATTGAGACCTCATGAAAACTTATAGTCAGTCAGATAGGCTGTGTCATTCGCTGGCTAAATGGTTTCCTCTGCCTGTGTCTCCTTCACTCTTCTTAGTTATGAGTCAGTGAGCAGTCACCTGATCACAATGTTCTGCTCTGTACCTCCAGACCATGGACTCAGACACACAGAGTTGTGATTCCTCTATCAGGCCCAGTCTGAGCATGTTCAAAAAATGCATGGCTCGAAAGAGCAGTACTCTGAGTGAGGGCCATGAGGAGAGGTGAGGTGAGGCGAAGGAGAGAGGGAGAGCAAAAGAGAAGACAAGACAAGGAGAGAGAGAGAGAGAGGAGAAGAGAGGAGAGAACAGAAGAACAAAAATAAGGAAAATAAAACTGAAGCGAGGAGAATCCGGGCTGCTTTGCTGAGGACCTGAGGATCTAAAGGACAGGGACTTGTAAGGCTATTCTGGTGTAAGGAGAGAACAGACATACTGGATCAATTTCACAGACATGAGCCTGATAACAGGGCTGTGCTAATGAGAGACATGATTTATTTATGACTCCTTGTTTCAGTCAAAACAGAGCAGAAAAGGGAACCATGGCAATGCTAACAGACCAGTGTTGCAAGGGTTATGGATACTGGACAGACAAGCTAAAATAATAATGGCTGAACATACTTTACACAGTCCAAAACGCATAGGACAAAGAGGGTAATCATATCTGCTGGCACTTCTTTAACTCGGAGTGTGTTTGTATCCGTGAGTGTGTGCACGGTGTGTGTGTATGTGTGGGTGTGTCTGAGGCATGGGAGGCATAGCTCACCCAAATCCCTTAACACCCCTCAGGATGCGTGAGAAAGGAGTTGGGTGCAGTTGAATCAGTGAAGGTAACCTGTAGTGGACTTGTGATATTTGTTTGTTTTTTCTGACCAAAGAGACGCTCCGTGTCATGCAACTTGGGTCAAGATCTGTTTCTTGCTCTGCTCTTAGGAACAGGGCACCATTGAAAGGAGTGATTTCTGGGGTAGCGTTAAGTGTAGAGTTGAAAATGGAAAATTCCTGGTGTTTGGTGCGACGCAGACCCGGTGGGGAGCGTGGTGAAACATAGGAGTCATTGTCAGTCCTTTTGAGTTTTGAGTTCGAGTCTCTACCAGACAAAGTCATGTTAGGAAGAGTCAGTTATCCTGTTGGAGCTTTTGTGCTGACTCCACTGCACTGTTTCAGGTGCAGTGGTCATGTTGCAGCAATGTGTAGGAGGGACATTCCAAGATGTGGGAAGTGTGCAGGAGGGTGTGGGACAGAGGATTGTGTATTTTCGGTGGATAAAATTGTGTGTGTCTACTGTAAAGGGTGCTCATGTGGCTGGGGATCAGAAGTGTCCAGTGCGAGAGAGGCAGGTTGAAGTGGCCAGAGTGGTGCAGAGTCAGAGTAGTGCAGAAGGTGTCGTATGCTGAGGCAGAGAAGTAACTGGGTGTACTTTTTGTTTATTTTTATGAAAAAGTGGTATATAGGTGTAGGGTTTTTATTTTTATTTTACCTTTACTTATACAGGTTTTTCTCAGTGAGATAACATATTTTTTTCCAAGAGAGACCTGGTCCAATAGCAGCAATTTCTGGTACTGTTAGAAGCAAATGAGAATGGGACCGTAATTGATATTTACTTACCGACCTGACTAAAAAAGAACAGAGATTTTTATTTTGTATTTTATTTCACCAGGTAGGCTAGTTGAGAACATGTTCTCATTTACAACTGCGACCTGGCCAAGATAAAGCATAGCAGTATGAACAGACAACAACACAGAGTTACACATGGAGTAAACAATAAACAAGTCAATATCACAGTAGAAATAAAAAAAGAGTCTATATACATTGTGTGCAAAAGGCATGAGGAGGTAGGCGGATAATTACAATTTTGCAGATTAACACAAGTGATAAATGATCAGATGGTCATGTGCAGGTAGAGATACTGGTGTGCAAAAGAGCAGAAAAGTACATGAATATAAACAGTATGGGGATGAGGTAGGTAAATTGGGTGGGCTATTTACCGATGCACTAGCTGCAGCGATCGGTTAGCTGCTCAGATAGCAGATGTTTGAAGTTGGTGAGGGTGATAAGTCTCCAACTTCAGCGATTTTTGCAATTCGTTCCAGTCACAGGCAGCAGAGAACTGGAAGGAAAGGCGGCCAAATGAGGTGTTGGCTTTAGGGATGATCAGTGAGATACACCTGCTGGAGCGAGTGCTACGGGTGGGTGTTGCCATCGTGACCAGTGAACTGAGATAAGGCAGAGCTTTACCTAGCATGGACTTGTAGATGACCTGGAGCCAGTGGGTCTGGCGACGAATATGTAGCGAGGGCCAGCCGACTAGAGCATACAGGTCGCAGTGGTGGGTGGTATAAGGTGCTTTAGTAACAAAACGGATGGCACTGTGATAAACTGCATCCAGTTTGCTGAGTAGAGTATTGGGAGCTATTTTGTAGATGACATCGCCGAAGTCAAGGATCGGTAGGATAGTCCGTTTTACTAGGGTAAGTTTGGCGGTGTGAGTGAAGGAGGCTTTGTTGTGGAATAGAAAGCCGACTCTAGATTTGATTTTAGATTGGAGATGTTTGATATGAGTTTGGAAGGAGAGTTTACAGTCTAGCCAGACACCTAGATACTTATAGATGTCCACATATTCTAGGTCGGAACCATCCAGGGTGGTGATGCTAGTCGGGCGTGCGGGTGCAGGCAGCGAACAGTTGAAAAGCATGCATTTGGTTTTACTAGCGTTTAAGAGCAGTTGGAGGCCACGGAAGGAGTGTTGTATCCAAGGAAGGGCCAGAAGTATACAGAATGGTGTCGTCTGCGTAGAGGTGGATCAGGGTATCGCCCGCAGCAAGAGCAACATCATTGATATATATACAGAGAAAAGAGTTGGCCCGAGAATTGAACCCTGTGGCACCCCCATAGAGACTGCCAGAAGACCGGACAACATGCCCTCCGATTTGACACACTGAACTCTGTCTGCAAAGTAGTTGGTGAACCAGGCTAGGCAGTCATTAGAAAAACCGAGGCTACCGAGTCTGCCGATAAGAATATGGTGATTGACAGAGTCGAAAGCCTTGGCCAGGTCGATGAAGATGGCTGCACAGTACTGTCTTTTATCGATGGCAGTTATGATATCGTTTAGTACCTTGAGCGTGACTGAGGTGCACCCGTGAGCGGCTTGGGAACCAGATTGCACAGCGGAGAAGGTATGAACGATGGGATTCGAGATAGTCAGTGATCTGTTTGTTGACTTGGCTTTCGAAGACCTTAGATAGGCAGGGCAGGATGGATATAGGTCTGTAACAGTTTGGGTCCAGGGTGTCTCCCCCTTTGAAGACGGGGATGACTGCGGTAGCTTTCCAATCTTTGGGGATCTCAGACGATATGAAAGAGAGGTTGAACAGGCTGGTAATAGGGGTTGCGACAATGGCGGCGGATAGTTTCAGAAATAGAGGGTCCAGATTGTCAAGCCCAGCTGATTTGTACGGGTCCAGGTTTTGCAGCTCTTTCAGAACATCTGCTGTCTGGATTTGGGTAAAGGAGAAGCTGCGGGGGGGAGCTGTTGCCCGAGGTTGGAGTAGCCAGGAGGAAAGCATGGCCAGCTGTTGAGAAATGCTTGTTGAAGTTTTCGATAATCATGGATTTATCGGTGGTGACCGTGTTACCTAGCCTCAGTGCAGTGGGCAGCTGGGAGGAGGTGCTCTTATTCTCCATAGACTTTACAGTGTCCTAGAACTTTTTGGAGTGAGAGCTACAGGATGCAAATTTCTGCTTGAAGAAGCTGGCCTTTGCATTCCTGACTGACTGCGTGTATTGGTTCCTGACTTCCCTGAGCAGTTGCATATCGCGGGGACTATTCGATGCTATTGCAGTCCGCCACAGGATGTTTTTGTGCTGGTCGAGGGCAGTCAGGTCTGGAGTGAACCAAAGGCTATATCTGTTCTTAGTTCTGCATTTTTTTGAATGGAGCATGATAATCTAAGATGGTGAGGAAGTTACTTTTGAAGAATGACCAGGCATCCTCAACTGACGGGATGAGGTCAATATCCTTCCAGGATACCCGGGCCAGGTTGATTAGAAAGGCCTGCTCGCAGAAGTGTTTTAGGGAGCGTTTGACAGTGATGAGGGGTGGTCGTTTGACTGCGGACCCGTAGCGGATACAGGCAATGAGGCAGTGATCGCTGAGATCCTGGTTGAAGACAGCGGAGGTGTATTTGGAGGGCCAGTCGGTCAGGATAACGTCTATGAGGGTGCCCTTGTTTACAGATTTAGGGTTGTACCTGGTGGGTTCCTTGATGATTTGTGTGAGATTGAGGGCATCTAGCTTAGATTGTAGGACTGCTGGGGTGTTAAGCATATCCCAGTTTAGGTCACCTAACAGAACAAACTCTGAAGCTAGATGGGGGGCGATCAATTCACAAATGGTATCCAGGGCACAGCTGGGATCTGAGGGGCGTCGGTAGCAGGCGGCAACAGTGAGAGACTTATTTCTGGAGAGAGTAATTTTTTTAATTAGTAGTTTTCGAACTGTTTGGGTATGGACCTGGAAAGTATGACATTACTTTGCAGGCTATCTCTGCAGTAGACTGCAACTCCTCCCTCTTTGGTAGTTCTATCTTGTCGGAAAATGTTATAGTTGGGTATGGAAATCTCAGAATTTTTGGTGGCCTTCCTAAGCCAGGATTCAGACACGGCAAGGACATCAGGGTTGGCAGAGTGTGCTAAAGCAGTGAGTAGGGAGTAGGCTTAGGGAGTAGGCTTCTGATGTTGACATGCATGAAACCAAGGCTTTTTCGATCACAGAAGTCAACAAATGAGGGTGCCTGGGGACATGCAGGGCCTGGGTTTACCTCCACATCACCCGTGGAACAGAGGAGGAGTAGTATGAGGGTGCGGCTAAAGGCTATCAAAACTGGTCACCTAGAGCGTTGGGGACAAAGAATAAAAGGAGCAGATTTCTGGGCATGGTAGAATATATTCAGGGCATAATGCGCAGACAGGGGTATGGTGGGGTGTAAAAATGGCATTTTACACAAATAAATAAATCAGTGTAAATCAGTATAATCAGTATAAATCAGTAAATCAGTATAATCAGTATAAATCAGTGTAAACAAGTGTTTAAGCCTACGCAAGGTCAATGACGACCAGCCAACAGCGCTGTAGAGATCACAATGATGTGTTAGACGTTTTAGATTTGTAATGAACCTGAGGGCTGCATGATACACTGAATCAAGTGCTCTCAGGGCAGTGGTTGAGGCCTGCATATATATAACATCACTAAAATCTAAAACCGCCAGTAATGTACATCGTACCAACTCGCTCCTGGCCTCAAAAGAAAAACAAGCCTCATGCCGGTAATAAAAACCTATTTTCAGCTTGAGCTTCCTTATCAAGTTCTCTACATGCACAGTGAAGCTCAGCTTATCATCAACCCAAACACCCAAATATTTGTACACTTTAACTTGCTCTATAGTATGTCAGGCCAATGTAGCAATGACATGATTAGGAACATGCCTGGCATTTGAAAATACCATACATTTGGTTTACCTGAATTTAGAACCAGCTTTAAATCATACAGATTCTGCTGCATGATGTTAAATGCTCTTTGGGCATTTTCAAAAGCCAAAGATAAACTCCTACCACTTGAATAAAGAACAGTGTCATCTGCATAAAAATGAACATCTGCTGTTTCAATAAGATCCTCAATGTTGTTGATATACAAAATGAACAACAGTGGGCCCAAAATAGAACCTTGCAGAACACCAGAGCACACCTCTAGGGACACAGATTTACAACCATCCGCCATTACACATTGTGTACGATTTGATAGGTAATTTATAAACCAATCTAGAGAATGACCAGTAATTCCACAACATTTTAACCTGCACTAACACAGCATGGTCCACGGTGTCAAAATCCTTCAACATATCAACAAAGACAGACACACAATGTAACTTCTTATCAAGAGCAGAGTGGATGTCAGTGGATGTTAGTTGGTGGTGCTATTTTTTTCCTTTTAGAAACAGGAATAATGATGATAATTTAATTTAGGTAGGCCGTGACTGGCCTCACACTTCAGTACAGTAGGTGGAGGTGTATGCACCTTTTAAGTTGGATGCGATCTGCCAACCAAATCCCAAAGAAGAAGAAGACGTGTTGATAGTCCTTTCTACCGCTGGAGTGACTTCCGTCTGGAGTGTCACAGAGATGGTTCTTCTTCCCTTTCTTCTTCCCTTTCTAGAAGGTTCTCCCATCTCCACAGAGGAACTCTGGAGCTCTGTCAGTGACCATCGGGTTGAATGATGGGGGCCACTGTGTTCTTGGACACTGCTGCAGAATTGGTTTTGAACCCTTCCCCAGATCTGTGCTTCGACACAATCCTTTCTCGGAGCTCTACGGACCATTCCGTCGATCTCATGGCTTGGTTTATTCTCTGACATGCACTGTCAACTGTGGGACCTTATATAGACAGGTGTGTGCCTTTCCAAATCATGTCCAATCAATTGAATTTACCACAGGTGGACTCCAATTAAGTTGAAGAAAAATCTCAAGGATGATCAAAGGAAACAGGATACCCCTGAGCTCAATTTCGAGTCTCATAGCAAAAGGTCTGAATACTTATGTAAATAAGGTATTTCTGTTTTTTATTTTGAATAAATGTGCAAGATTTTCAAAAACTCTCTTTTCGCTATGTAATTATGGGGTATTGTGTGTATATTGATGAGGGAAAAATATAATATCATCCATTTTAGAATAAGGCTGTAACATATCAAAATGTGGAAAAAATCAAGGGGTCTGAATACTTTCCAAATGCACTGTATATGGGCGGCATGATGCGACTATAGGCTATTGGTCATTTTAAAAAGTTGCAGAAAAAGCTTGTGCTCTTTTCCTTGCCTCAGGCTGCATGCGCTGTTCTCTCACCAAGTGATCATACTTTCACCAATCAAACGATTCTCAATGTATTGTCTTTACTAACATGTCAAATTTGTTTCGATTTACAATGGCTCATTATCAAATGGTTAGGGGCAGGTGAAAAATACATGTCGCCTGTATCCGAATGGAGGTTGTTTTCCCAGTTTTATAGTGGCGTAATGCTTCATTTTAGCAACTGAGAAATAAATATAGTAGCAGTAAAGGCTGGGATCCTCCTGTTTTTAGTGGCAACCATCAAAACATTACTTTGCAAATAGAAATGTCTGGGCTTCTAAGAACATATTTCACTCCATCTATCAACCACTGTTTGAGGAACATGCAGCCTCTCGCTGTGTGACAGATGATATTCAATCCAAACTCTGTATGCCATGGGCTCTCCAACCCTGTTCCTGCAGCTACCCAGTGCTTAATTTGGGAAATCAAGTGAAATCTGTTTGGGAACATCGATAGTAACATGTTTTCACAACTAAATGCATTTCATTAAACTGTTAAAGCCCCTCTGCGCAATGTCTATAATATAATAAAGAAGAGAGAGGAGGAGATGGAAATGCATGGCGGTGAGATATTCTGTAGCTTAAGGTAATGTGTCAGCCTATTAAGAAAATATAAAAAATGCCCTTGTCATAACAAGGCTATTGACCATCAAATATAAATTCACTATAATTGTAGGCTAACTCTGTAAGCTGGCCTGCACAATCAATCAACCTACCGCATTGCCTAGGCCAATATGGTCTCTCCCAGATTCATGGATATATAGTTTGGAGCATAGGATAAGGTAAACAGTCCATCCAGTATGTATAATAATACAGGCCACACTCGTAGGCAACTACTTCAATTTGTTTAATTTTGGAGTATAAGCTAGACAAATGATGTACCTAAGACATCTTAAATCAATGTATTTTTTATTTTTTTCTGCAGTGCGTAATATTCGGTAGGCTATAAGGCTATGTACATGTTTTTTTTCAGGCTTGTGCTCATTTTTAGGCCTATGCATATGCATAAGCTCTAATAGGCGTATGGGTGTTTTGATTTAATCATCACCTTAGGACAATGGTTCCCAAACCATGGGGCGAGGGTAACATTTTCAGTCCGGCTTTTAACTTACTTACTTAACTTAATGCAATTTCGAAGGTGCAATTTCGGAACTTGGGTAGGGAATCATCAGTTCCTCTTGTCATGTTAGTCATTCCATACTATTTATAACTTCTCAGAAATGTCCAGATCAACTAGCCCATGTCAGCTAACTTTGTTTTATTTCGTTTTTTTTAGACCATAGATAGTGCTATAATGTTTGAGTCACTCAAATATCAAACGCATACACATTAGACATGGCAAAATTGTATTGATTTGCAAGAAAAGGACCTTTAAACCTACAAAATCCTTTCCACTAACAAGAGGGATGTGAACAGTTTGTGTCATTAACAGTGCTTGTTCCAATAGAAATAGACGTGGCGTGTGCGCAGGGGGTGGGGGTGGGATGTTCCCCAATGATGAAAGGGGGGGACCGAGAGAGAAAGTTTGGGAACCCCTGCCTAAGGAAGCGATGTCCATTCCATTCCATTACACAAACAATACACGGGGGTGGGTCTTACCCGAGGTCGACACTCCTACTCTGAGACTCTTTATGAATATGGGCCCTGATCTTTTTGTGTTTGATGTGATTTTGATTGCATTTGCAATGATGTCAGAGTGGCTAGAGGGACAATAGAGCTCTGAGTACCAGGCTATTAGCGACCTGAAGGTCATTAGTGAGTTGGGTACTATCAACACGTATCCAGAGTGCATAAGAAGAGATTACCATGACTCAACGGTCACGTGGAATTTGACTGTGGTCAAGACCAATGTTCCCTCTAAGCTGCTTAGGAGCTAGAAGCAGAGCTGCCATATCTGTCAGTGTCATCTTACTATCCCGTGCGCAGAGAATCACAAGATTGAACTTCGCATAACTTTCTAGAGTTTTCCCCTTTAGTTAACACAATCAAAGTTTTGCTCTACAGTGGGAATTGTGCTCGAATCAGTGCCATATTGGCCACTTTCAATGTAACATACCGAAACAAAGCAAACTATGCAAGACTTAGTATGCAAAACTAACTGTGCGATAGATTTTCTTGTAGGCAGAGCGCTTTGGAGTAGGATTCTATTGCATTGACAGGCACGACTCAGGCCAGTATCCTACACAGACTGGTGTGCCATAACCAATCAGAGCTGCAGTAGGCCTATACGCAAATAGCCATTGCCATATGTGGATCTGTGCCATTCACTTTGAACTGGACTGTGTTTATAGCATGAGTAGTTGCGAGTATATGAGCTTGTTTTGATATTAAAGTGAGAGCTGCATGTAGCCACCTGTGCACATTTGTTCATATTCTTTGCTAGTTAGTAAGTTATAGGGGAGTGGTTGCTCCCTACAAGAGCACAACATGTGAGCATTTCTAACCATCTTTCAAAAGTGAATCAGGTAAAGAGCTTTTTTTATGTCTTAAAGGGGCATTGAAGTATTTTGAGATGTTCTTGAATGAGCTAAGGAGCCAATAGGCAGAGGGTAGCATAATTTGTCTGTTTCTCTCTAATAATGGCATGCAAATAATAATTCATTTTATTTTATGAAGTGGTTTCTTGCATCAAACACAACATTTTCAGTCACCTCCTTGTCTGAAAGAGTCTCATGGAATGTAAGCCTACATTGAACACATTTGCTGCTATTGACAGAACAGCTATTCCCATGTTCAAATGTTATGGGATGCATTTTTCTACATTGTTTTTGATGGTAGGCCACTCTCGTAGTCCTACATTATGACCAAATAGACACAGCAGCCTGATTGGCCACTGTTAAAACTGTAACTTAAAGTGGGTACAGCCTCAGTTTTCACAGTAAATGCGTGCCGGAAGTTGCACAGAATTTTCAATGTTCAAGTTTGTGCTCAGCAGACCTGAAATATGCTCAATACCCCAAAGAATTGAGGGAACATGCGTTCCTCAAGTTCGATGAGATTACTTCCATGAATCATCTATTATTATCACCACAGACAGTGTCGGACAAGGTCATAATCCTCATCCATTGCTCTATATATATATAGTGACTAGGGTGCTATTTGGGACTCGGACCCTGGAACAGGATCACTGTCTGAGGTTACAGTTACAGTTAACTCATTGTTATGAGGCTGCCAACTGAATAGCTGAGGGGTGGGGTGTGGTTGGTAGAAGCAGAAGGGAATACAGAGTTCATTTCAGAGAACAATGACTTCCAAAGCCATTATCTTACTGTTTGACTACCTCATAATTGAGCTGGTGGAAGTTAGTACAATCACTTCTCAAGGATAGTTTATAGATAGTTTCGTTTTTTACTGAGTTTGGGCTCTATTTTGCCTTGCCTCCCTGACTGTGCATGGGAAAAATAGATTCCCCATCTGTTGGTGTGTGGGTTGTATGAATAATCAGGAAACTCCAGGGAACACAATAATACATTTTCTCTTCTTATTTTCTCTCTTTCTCTCTTTCTCTCTCTCTAAAAACAACAACAACCACAGAAAAAGCTGATCACCAAACAGAAAGGGGGAATTATCTTACTGTATTTCAAAGTCAAACACCAGCTGGTAGTCGTAGACCAGACAGACAGAAACACAGACTCCCAGCTACAGTAGATCTCTGGCTGCATGGGGAGGTTGTGTGATCCTCTTTGGCAATCCAAAACAAACAAACGGATACCTTGCGTGTTCAGGCACAGTATTTCTAAACTAGCCTGGTTCCAGACCTGTTTGTCTGGGACCAGACTACAGTACTTCTGAACAGTGTGATAGATAGTGATTCATCACTATTGCCTCTTCCTCTAATTCCATGTCGAGACTTTGCCTAGATGGTGTTATATTATTACATTGGTTTGGTCTTTTAAAAAATGCCATTAGCCTAAAGTATAATCAATTCCTCTTTCATAAAAATGTTATAACCACAACAACGCTGTAATGCTGTGAAACCTATGATCTCCTTCGAAGACCTTCCATTCATAACAGGGTTTACCTGACGGAATTACGAGCGTGTTTTTAGCTCTTTTTGCCGTTAAATTATGCACGGCTTTACTAAGCAGTTGATCATCTATTTTATCCTGAAAAAGAGGGATGATGTGTGAGGTGGGTGGGTCTAACGGGTGTAGCAGGTATGCGTATGTGTGTGCAGGTGTGTGTACTTGTGTGTGTGCGTGTGTGTGCCAGATGTGGCATGATTACAGATTTCAGTCTGAGACAGTAGCCTTGCTTCAGGGCAGGTAGTTTATTACCTGTTGAATCAAAGCTTGATGATGAGTTGGTTATTTGCATCAGCTGTGTAGAGCTAGGGCAAAAAAACAAAATGTGCACCCAGGGTGGGTCCCAAGACTGAGTTTGGGAAACTCTGGTTTTGGGTGATTCAATAGGTAGTAAACTTTTGGATTGCATCCTAAACGACACCTTATTCCCTATATAGTGCACAACTATGGGCCTTGTGGGCCCTGGTCTAGTAGTGCACTAAATATTGAATAGGATGCAACCATGGTTGCACCACCTCAAAGCCACGGAGAGGAACTACGATGTGGGGAATCGGGAGCTTCTCGCTGTGAAGATGGTGTTGGAGGAATGGAGGCACTGGCTGGAATGGGCGGGACATCCTTTCATTGTGTGGACCAACCACAAAAACCTGGAGTATCTCCGCACCTTCAAGAGCCTCAACTCCAGGCAAGTGAGATGGGCCCTGCTGTTTACCCAGTTCAACTTTTCCCTCTCCTACCGGCCAGGGTGCAAGAACATCAAGCCGGATGCCCTGTCTCGCCGCTATAACCCCATGGTTACCACCTTGGAGCCCGAGACCATCCTTCCCACCTCGTGCCTGGCGAACCCTCTGTCTCGGGCTCCGAGGTGGTATTTGTGCCTGACTCTGTCCGCTCCGTGGTTCTGGAGTGGGCCCATTCCTCCAGGCTTGCCTGTTACCCGGGTTCTCGTCGGACCCTGGCCTTTGTGCGACAACACTTTTGGTGGCCTGTGTTTACCAGTTTTAACACTGGTAACACAGGCTTAGGAGATCTTATACATTTTGTTCTGTGAGATCATCTTCGGCTAACGTCCCTTTTTGTGAATTTGGAAGCATTTCTGTAATCAAAACAAGCACATAAAGCACATAAAGGCTTCATAATTCATGAAGGTCATGTTAACTGATAGATCTTACAGAACAAACATATAAGAGATCCTAAGTCTGTGTTAACCTCCAACCTTATTTTTTACATTTATCCCTGAACCCCATTCTTTCACTATTAATTTCCCCCTTAGGAATGGCAGAACGAACCAAAGGTAACTCCTTTCAGTTTTTTAGGACTACAAGCTCTATTACTAGAATGAGAATCTCCAGGATATTGTCCTGCTCCTTATCGCAATAGATTGAGAGAGGCAACATTAAAATGGATGACAAACCAACGTTAGATATCGTAGATATATTTTATCTGAATAAACAATAGGCAGAAATATGCCCGAGATATCAACAAGTCAAACCCCACCCCCATCACGAATAGCTAATATAACGTCTGCTGCAAATTGCATTCAGATAATGAAGTAAATAAATAATGAATTGATTATATACATCTAACAGGCATATGAGATGATGATTTATGCCGTGCTGCTGTGAGGGTACCTGCCATTAACGATGTGGAGAGATTGTGGCTGCTGCTGCTCCCTCCCTCTGACAGGCTTAATGAAATGAAGAATTCCAGCCTTTTAATGACACTTGTTATAATTAAACCTCTCTTCATGAGCACAGGGAGGGCATAAGTGAAGCAGCAACGATTTCATAAAATTATACATTTGTTATGGGATTTTTATGAATAATGACTAAATGATGTATACATTTAACGTAGGATTATAACTGATAGGATTCTATGCTGTCTGATGAAGAATATGTTTGTACATAGGCCAAGAGGAAGTGTTAACAGACAATTTGTGACCACAGTGAAACTAACAACAGGAAGGATGTCTGGTCCCCAACCAGTGAGGGGAGAAACCGTTGGGCTTGCAGTAGATTGTGTAACATGTGGTAGCATATGATAAGCAATATGTATGTGTTGGAATGGAATTGAAAAGCAGCTTTGTCATTGTCTGAGAGGAGGAGGGACATTTATAACAAAATGAGAGGCATATAAACCAATGTACATGAAATGATGGGTAGAGCTCTCGAGAATAAACGCTATTGGCTAATTTGGTGGCTGGTCTCTGTCCATTTTATGCAAATAAGAACCTTACAAATTCTCTGAAATGGACAGAGTGTTTTAATTGAATTGGTTAATGAACACATAGTTACTAAATTCATCTAACAAAATGACACACTATACCAACCACGGAATTCACTCTTTGTTACCCTAGAAACAGATGTGCCAGGCTTCGACTTATTTGTCATTTGATTGGCTGAGGAGGGAATTGGAGCACCCAGCAGAGCATATCCCCTTTTTTATCCAGTTTGTATTTTACTGCCAAATAAAATGATAGAAATAAATAAGAAATCCTCAGACTAATCAATACTATATTGACCACTCTGAACTGTTCCAAAATCGTTGTTCTACTGCTCTGGCATCAGCACAGCGTGAGATTGACCATTTAGAGTTGAATTACAATCTGAAATGACGAGCAGAGTTAGGAGAGAAAGTCTATGAAGTCTACTTGATTATTGGGAGTAGTATATGAAGTGGCAACTGTTAAGCAGTGCAGAACAGAACAGAGCAGAACGGCCCACTTGGTTTTAACGGCTGGTTTTATCCTTCCATTTGCAAGTTATTATTGCTTCTTGATTGTTGATGAAACTAAGCCATAGGATCTCTACGTTCATAAAGGCATTTGCATGCTTCAGAACTTGGCTAGGCGAACCGAACGAGTATGTTCGTATACTTCCTTAAAAGAAGGTTGCTTGAAAAATGAGAAATAGCAGCAAAAGCACTGTTTGTCCATCTTGAGACATCGTAGACAGTATACACTTCCTAAAAATGGTCAGACAACTTAAGATATGTCATTCATTTTGACGTTTTTGCCAAGGAGATCTAACTAAGATGTTTGGTGCAGTATCTTGCAAGTGGAAACATTTGCATGAAAACGAGTCGTCTCTCGTTGAATGACAACAAACACTTAATTGAAGAATCCCTACTGTTGACCAATGACCGGTGATGGTGCATAGAGTTTGGCTCCCGAACCCTT
The DNA here is from genome assembly GCF_018296145.1 of Oncorhynchus tshawytscha. Classification (NCBI taxonomy): domain Eukaryota; kingdom Metazoa; phylum Chordata; class Actinopteri; order Salmoniformes; family Salmonidae; genus Oncorhynchus; species Oncorhynchus tshawytscha. The sequence goes on along the minus strand of NC_056457.1, from coordinate 1,098,590 downwards.
GCCAAAGAGCAAAACAAACAAAAACATCACAAAATGTTGTCATAATACGTGAACTGTTTCCGATGGGAAGCATTCATACACTTAACTCTCTGGTCAAACTCACAGGTTATTCCAGACATGATAAGACTTATGACAATGTATATACGTATATATTTTTTATTTTACCCCCTTTTTTCGCCCCAATTTCGTAGTATCCAATTGTTTTTTAGTAGTTTCTATCTTGTCTCATCGCTACAACTCCCGGACGGGCTCGGGAGAGACGAATGTCGAGAGACGAATGTCGAAACACAACCCAACCAAGCCCCACTGCTTCTTAACACAGCGCACATCCAACCCGGAAGCCAGAGGCCACGTTGTGACGGAGGAAACACCGTGCCCCTAGTGACCTGGTCAGCGTGCATGCGCCCGGCCCGCCACAGGAGTCGCTAGGGCGCGATGAGACAAGCATGTCCCTACCGACCAAACCCTCCCTGACCCGGACAATGCTAGGCCAATTGTGCATCGCCCCATGGACCTCCCGGTCGCGGCCAGCTGCGACAGAGCCTGGCCTGTTTACAGTATGAACGTGTGTTCTGTAGATCAGTAACCTCCTCTCTGTCCCATTGACCTACTACTGGTATCTTAGGGCTTAAGTGTGGAATTTCCCCTCTGAGAGACTATCAGTGATACACAACTGTCTGTCTCATCTCCTATACAGGAACTGCTTCAGGAAGTAGTCTGGGACGGGACGGGAGGGCATTGTGTGCCTGCCTCCCAAATCGCAACCTATTCCCTATATGATGCACTACTTTAGACTACTTTATAGGGAATATGCTGCTATTTGGGACACACACACATGGGTTCCTCTCCAGTACAATGGGCCCCCGCCAAGCCCAGCCAGGCCAAGGACCCTCCTCCCACTCACCCACAGAGCCAAGGCCCCTCTCCACACACACACACACACACACACCCCTGCCACTGATTCAATTAGTCTGTAAGGAGCAACAGGGGCCCTTAGGACAATATTTTCATAGCAATAAGGAAAACCTTGCTTATGGACCTCCTCATGTAAATATTTGGCTGCAGGACGGATCTATTATAAGGCCGCCGAGGATTATATACGTATGGTCTGGCCAAACTTTTAAGCAACGTGGGGATGGATTGTATGACCTAATAAAAAAACTCAAATATAGAAAAATAAGTCTGAGCATTTACAAGGCCTGGAGGCTTTTAGGTTACTAAATCAAATATGCTCAGAACTGTGTATAGGTATTAGTGTATGGTTGGGTCAAGTGGGGTTGTCATGTCAACACAATAACAGGTTCCAGTGTATGTGACATAGTCATGCCCTTGGGATCAGAGACTCAGAAACTGAGAGCTCCAGTCTTTTCATATAAAGTTCCCTTTCTGTGAATGATAATGCCAGATATTCTAAAATGCATACTCTTGTCTACAGTATAGTAATACCAAATGATAACAAAGTTATGTGTGTGTGACTGGATGTGGTGGATATGTCCCCTGGGGCAGTCACCACAGCGGATGACAGGATGCCAGCGATTATCAGGTCGGAGAGGAGGAGAACCACAGAGAAAGAGAGAGAGAGACAGAGAGCGAGAGCTTTGTGGAGTGTCTGGAATCCACAGCTAGCCTGGAGTTCCATCAGACAGGAAGCAGAAAGTAGTCAGATTTCTGGATCACCTTAAAGGATTTACCCAGCATGCCACAGGGGTGTCCACAGAGGACACAGTCAGCAGACAGACTCCTGGAATTGGACCAGGAACTAGAAAGTAGGAAGGAGTCACCTCTACTGTAGTCACCACTCTGAATCAGACTGTGTCTGAGTCTGAAATGGCACCTATTCCCTATGTAGTGCACTACTTTAGACCCTATTGCCTATGTAGTACACTAACTTTGACCAGGGCCCATGCCACTACTTATTAACCTATTCCCCATGTAATGCACAACTTTTGACAAGAGCTTTACGTAGGAAATGTTCAAAAGTAGGGAGTAAGGTGCCATTTTGGTGATTCAGCTTCAATAACACAGTCAAAAAGCCCGTTGTTGTTTTGTGTCCAAACAGCTTTGGGTAAATTGACTTTGGAGAAGTATTGCTCACAGTATTACTCATAAGGTATATGGCCTTTTTTCTGGCATAAACACACACATTCTTCTCATAAGCCATCTCTGTGACAGTCTGTGACATGTTAGGGATCTATGCCATGTGGCTCAATTGGTAGAGCATGGCGCTAGCAACTTTAAGATTGTGGGTTTGAATCCTGCTGGGGCCATCCATACCAATATGTATGCACTCATTGATGTACAGTATGTATCTTGGGATAAAAGCATCTACGAAATGGCATATATTATATATTGCTTTGAGGTTACGGCGCAGACCATACCTGTATCCACTCCTTGTTGTTGTCCTCTCCTGGTGTCCATGCGTTCTCGTAGTAGTTGAGTCTGGCTCGCTCCGGGGACCAGCCGGGGTTGTACTGAGAAGAAGCTACGATCTGCTCTGATGCTATCTCCCCCGATTCCATACCTAATGGGTCTGTACAGTCAAAATCTGAGAAAGAGAGAGAGCGAGATTGTTGAGACATTTTAGTCTAAATTTTTAGCTGAAAGCACCATCCAGGCTAGAGTACACATCAACTCCCAAAACAGAGCTGGTCCCCGAGGATAGGGACACTCACTGGCAGGGTCTGGGCTGGCACTCTGGTGGCCGGAATAAAGAGCCACATCAGCACCGCCTCAGAAGATCCCCGCTTCCTCTCCCTCTCTCTCGCCCACCACACACATAGGCTTTAATGGACGGCAAGCACAGTGGAACGGTGGTGCTACATCAAGACATAAAGCTTTATTCATAAAACATTCAGTGTAGGGCTAAGTTCACTATTGTGCATTAAAGTGGAGCCAGTAGTTTTTCATTGGAGCTGGTGCTGGTTCATTCCTCCTTCAAAGCTCCCTGTAGGCAGTTTGTGTTTCGCACATGGTGCAAATATCCTAATATTTTTGTCCTGTGGGATTTTAAGGCAGATGTAGTGTCAGTGTGTGTCAGAGTTCTGGGTCGTAAATTCTCTCAGAATGCTCTGTATCACCCGGGATAGAGGGTATCTCCTTGTTTGTGTCGACATGGTGCAGTCGGCCAGGGTCAGCCTGAGTGAGGGAGTGTGTGTGTGTGTGTGGGTGTCTGAGTGAATGTGTGTAAGTATACGACTACCAGTATACTACGTCATTCCCCAGAGCCCTATGTGTGTGGATCAGTGTCGAGGGGTGTCTGGACGCTGACCCTATGACCCCAGGGTTCAGACCCTGGCACCGGTTGACACTGCTGTCTCTAGTCACCCACCCTGTCACACACACATTCAGGCAGGCACATTGCGTATACCAGCGCTGTGCAGCGTCCCAGAGACTCAGGTCTGAAAGGCTTCAAGCAGATGGAGAGACCATCTGTGTTAGCTCATAGACAGTCCCTGACTGCTGCACACCCTATACTGTACACACAGAGAGAGAGAGAGAGAGAACCCTAGCAGGGCTGTCAGGGTGTCACACCCTGATCTGTTTCACCGGTCTTTGTGCTTGTCTCCACCCCCCTCCAGGTGTCGACCATCTTTCCAATTATCCCCCGTGTATTTATACCTGTGTTCTCTGTTTGTCTGTTGCCAGTTCGTCTTGTTTTGTCAGGTCAACCAGAGTGTTTTTTCGTGCTCCTGCTTTTTCCCAATCTCTGTTTTTCTAGTCCTCCTGGTTTTTGCCAGCCCTGATCTTTGCCTGCCCTGACACTGAGACCGCCTGCCTGACCATTCAGCCTCCCCTGACCTCGAGCCTGCCTGCCACTCTGTACCTCCTGGACTCTGACCTGGTTTATGATCTCTTGCATGCCCGTTGTTTATAATAAATATCAGAGACTCAAACCATCTGCCTCCCGTGTCTGCATCTGGGTCTCGCCCTGTATCATTGTACAGGGAGAGAAGAGAGAAGACAAGCCTGCTTTATTCCCATCAAAGCAACACCTGTGCTCAGGCTCTGTGTGAGTCTATCTAGGGGCCTGTGCATACATGCATATCCCTACTCCCCATGGGGGACCTAGAACCATCTGGAATGATCAGTGTTTTATTTAACACCAGCTATCGCCGGTGTAGCGTTGAGGGGTTGACTGGGTGAGCCTGTGGAAAGATTTACTGGCTTCAAGGTGGTTGTGTTTCGCAATTAAAATGTTTAGTCGGAGCATTTCTAAAATTGTGGTCATGGGGGCCAGGCCCTAGGACGATGATGATGCCGTGTTAGTGGCTGGGACACTGTCTGTCTGGAGAGGCTGTCTGTCCGCCCCACAGTGTCTCTACCACTGCTGTGTTAAAGTCAGGCCTCATAAACTGGGGGAGATTGCGCGTGCCTTGTAACACGTCCACTTAATGAAAAGACCAGGAGCTGTTGATTTAATAACTCCCTTTAGTGCCACATTAAAGTAAATGTGTATAGCAGTGGGACAGGGACCACCCTGTGTGTGTGAAGGCATTTCACCCTATTGTATTGACCCGAACCAAACTCTACTGAATATTTTATTTTCACATTGTCTCTTTCAGTATAGTCCCAGCAAATGTGGTAGATGCATAACCAGGCCAGATAAATCCAGCTTGGGTTTGGCTACAGATGTAGGATCTTAATTAATTTGATCACTCTGTTGCTGAGAATTTTCCCACACACATGAACTTCATGATTTACATAAATTCACTGAAAACCTGCACTAACAAATGGTTATATTAACCGTATTGCATTTTTCACGTAGCCTAATTTTGGCGAGCTAATACCCCAAACACTGATCAAGCAACACTATGGACTAAATGTTTAAATCCTTTTGCTGCAGGATTATTTAGCTGTGACAATTCACGTCAAATTAAGATTCAACACTGCAGGTTCGGCTCAGAATCATGAATTCCCTCTAGATTGTTTCTCTGGTCTAGTTTGCCAATCAATGATAAACAACACTCACCCTCTGGCACAGTCCGCTCCAACACAGTGAAGTTGGCAGAGAAGCCCTCCTTGGCGATGGCACTATCGGTGTTGATTGTCAGTGCCAAGATGCCCGTGTAGGAGATGATACGACCCGGGGTGTTCTGACCACAGTACCGCCCAATGTACGGACCAACTGCAGAGGGGGGAGGGGTGAGGGAGAGAAAAAGATGGAGAGGTAGACAGAGAGAGGGCAGTGGGAAGGAGAGTGAGCGATCGAAAGAGCGAGAGATTGAGGGGTTGGAGAGAGAGGGGGGGTGGGGGCAAGAGAGAAAGATCATCAGTTACCGAGGTAATAACTGAAGATGGGAGTGTGAGTAGAGTTAAGTCAGTATTTGCTTTTTTAATTTTACCTTTATTTAACTAGGCAAGTCAGTTAAGAACAAATTCTTATTTTCAACAACGGCCTAGGAACAGTGGGTTAACTGCCTGTTCAGGGGCAGAATGACAGATTTGTACATTGTCAGCTCAGGGGTTTGAACTTGCAACCTTTCGGTTACTAGTCCACCGCTCTAACCACTAGGCTACCCTGCTGCTTGCTGTAGATCTGTCACATGGGTATTCATACGCAGTACAACAGCTGAAGAACATAAGCACATCCAGGTACTTTCCGCAGGTGCTGGAGTTGTAGGCAAACTCATGGAAAACGCTGCACACTGGGAGCATATGAGCTGCAGTGTTGTTGGCCTCCCAAGTGGCGTAACGGTCTAAGGCCTTGCATTGCTAGAGGCGTCACTGCAGACCCTGGTTCGTTCCCAGGCTGTGTCACAACTGTCCGTGACCGGGAGTCCCATTGGGCGGCGCACAATTGGGTTAGGGGAGGGTTTTGCTGGGGGGGGGTAGGCGGTCATTGTAATTAAGAATTTTTTCTTAACTGATTTGCCTAGTTAAATAATAAAATGAAAATAGGCAGCACATTCCTTTCTGTTGTTCATACAGAGTAAACACAACCCCCTCATGGGCAACCCTGAAGGTAAAACTCCCCCACATGCCCACAAAACACGTAGAGAGAGATGAAGAAGAAGGGACTCCTGCTTAAGACAAGGCAAAGTTGAGGCTTCTGTCTGTTTTACACCAGTCATAAATTCCTGGGCCTTCTTTTATGTGATGGTTTAGAGCGGAGCTGGGTATGACCTGGCCACTAAGACCAAACAAACAGAGATAAGGGGGAAATACAAGGGAATGTCAAAAGAAAAGAGGGCAATAAAAGTGAACCAAGGAGCTTACGCCATATTGTGTCTATGAGTGTGTGTGTGTGTGTGTGTGTGTGTGTGTGTGTGTCTGCCTGCCTGTGTGTTCCTCTGTCTAGATGTTAAGCAGGTCTGGAGGCCTGGTGCTTATCTATGATTAGTAAGCCTGTGATCAGTGGCAAGTGACAGCCTGCTGCCCTCTAAACCTTTCACATCCCCTCACTTTGACATGCCACTTACAGCCTGGCCTTACAACCAGAAACACAGATGAAAGGGAGAGAGGGGTTAGCTAGGGTGTGGGACTGATGGCTCAGATTCAGCATCATAACACAGGAGGGTTAGGGTTAGCCATCTCCTAGAGTTTCTGCATGACTCAACGGCTCTGCTGTGAACTCTATGGTCTCTATGGTCCTGGGGGAGGAGGGTAGATGGAGGGAGGGGGAAGAGAGAGGAAGGGGAGGAGAGAAGAGGGGGAGGTTGCCACAGCCACACTCTCTGTCCATCTCAGTCTGCCTGAGACGGGGGAGAAAGGGAGTAGGGAGCGAAGGAGGGAGAATGAGAGAGGGAGGGAAGAAGGCTAAGAAGGCTCCCCAGGCGCTACATGGGAGTCCTCATCCTCACCTCACCCTCTCATTGCCCCCTGTGGTGAGCGTACCTCCAGCCTTCCGTGCTAATGCACTATTGATCCAAAAGGAACCACAGGTACTGTGCTCAGCACTCATCAGACAGGGCAGGACACACCCCAGCCTCCCCTCTATGTCTTCCCTGTCTCCCCCATGGCCTTCCCATGTTTCAGGCCCGCTCTCTCACACTCTCAATTACTCTGGATGTGAGAAGAGTGTTATTTTGTTATTTTCTAGACCCCCCCAAAGATAGAGACATTGCTGTTGGTGGCTATTTATTTTCTTTGTTTTCAATGGAAACATTATATGCACTAAGACAGTAATATGAACCCTTACTCTGAGAGTGTTGTAAAGTAAAAGTTTCAGAATTTCCTAAGAGAGTCTCATGGTAAAAGTCTCCATTGTTGAACACAGATGTCAGTTTTCTGAATGCATTTCGCAAGTGATGAAAATAAAGGTGATAATAATGTGAAAGACTGAGCCCTCAAGGTCTTCACAGCTTGTTTAATCAACACTGTTCGTTTTAGAGAAATGATAAACCTCCCACCTTGCAACACTTTTATATGAAATACCTGAGCCAAGTCTGGCACTGTTACAAGCCAGTTTATTAACCTCTAGAACAGTGTTTCCCAAACTTTTTATAGTCCCATACCTCTTCAAAACATTCAACCTCCAGCTGCGTACCCCCTCTAAGCACCAGGATCAGCGTACTCTCAAGTTTTTTTTTGTGGCCATCATTGTAAGCCTGCTACAGACACACTATATGATGCATTTATTAAACATAAGAATGAGTGAGTTGTCGTCACGACCCCGCTCATGGGAAGTGACAAAGAGCTCTTATAGGACCAGGGCACAAATAACAATATAATCACAATCAATAATTTTGCTCTTTATTTAGCCATCTTACATATAAAACCTTATTTGTTCATCAAAATTGTGAATAACTCACCAAAGGTTAATGCTTGAAAGGACGCACATAACTCTGCAATGTTGGGTTGTATTGGAGGGTGTCTCAATCTTAAATCATTTTCCACACACAGTCTGTGCCTGTATTTTGTTTTCATGCTAGTGAGGGGTGAGAATCCACTCTCACATAGGTACGTGGTTGCAAAGGTCATCAGTGTCTTAACAGCGCGACTTGCCAAGGCAGGATACTCTGAGCGCAGCCCAATCTAGAAATCTGGCAGTGGCTTCTGATTAAATTCAATTTTCACAGAACTGCTTGTTGCAATATTGATGAGGATCTCTTGTTCAGATATCGGTAGACTGGAGGCAGGACATGAAAGGGATAACGAATCCGTAACGGCTTTCTTCCTGGGAAGGAGAGGCGGACCAAAACACAGCGTGGTTATAGTTCATGGTAATTTAATAAGGTAACTCAAACATGAACAGGAATACAAAACAATAAACGTGAAAACCAAAACAGCCCTATCTGGTGCACAAAACAAAAAGACAGGAAACAACCACCCAACAAAACATAAAACAGGCTACCTAAATATGGTTCCCAATCAGAGACAATGACTAACTGATTGAGAACCATATCAGGCCAAACATAGAAATAGACAAACTAGACACACAACATAGAATGCCCACCCAGCTCACGTCCTGACCAACACTAAAACAAGGAAAACACAAAGGAACTATGGTCAGAACGTGACAGAATCCAGTTGTTTGTGTCATTCATTTCGGGATACCTGCATAATTGCGCACACAGTTCACTCAGGTGTTTCGCTATATCACATTTTACATTGTCCGTAAGCTTGAGTTCATTTGCAAACCAAAAAATCATACAATGATGGAAAGACCTGTGTGTTGTCCTTGTTAATGCAGACAGAAAAGAGCTTTCAACTTCTTAATCATATCCTCAGTTTTGTCCTGCACATTGAATATAGTTGTGGAGAGTCCCTGTAATCCTAGATTCAGATCATTCAGGCAAGAAAAAACCTCACCCAGATAGGCCAGTCATGTGAGAAACTCGTCATCATGCAAGCGGTCAGACAAGTGAAAAACCTCACCCAGATAGGCCAGTCATGTGAGAAACTCATCATCATGCAAGCGGTCAGACAAGTGAAAAACATCACCCAGACAGGCCAGTCATGTGAGAAACTCGTCATCATGCAAGCGGTCAGACAAGTGAAAAACATCACCCAGACAGGCCAGTCATGTGAGAAACTCGTCATCATGCAAGCGGTCAGACAAGTGAAAAACATCACCCAGACAGGCCAGTCATGTGAGAAACTCGTCATCATGCAAGCGGTCAGACAAGTGAAAAACATCACCCAGACAGGCCAGTCATGTGAGAAACTCGTCATCATGCAAGCGGTCAGACAAGTGAAAAACATCACCCAGACAGGCCAGTCATGTGAGAAACTCGTCATCATGCAAGCGGTCAGACAAGTGAAAAATATCACCCAGACAGGCCAGTCATGTGAGAAACTCGTCATCATGCAAGCGGTCAGACAAGTGAAAATTACGGTCAGTAAAGAAAACTTAAGCTTGTCTCTCAATTCAAAGAAACGTGTCAATACTTTGCCCCTTGATAACCAGCGCACTTCTGTATGTTGTTAAAGTGTTACATGGTTGCTGCCCATATCATTGCATGATGAAGAAAATACATGAGAGTTCAGGGGCCTTGCTTTAACAAAGTTAACCACTTTCACTGTAGCTGTCAGGCATTCCCTTGGCAGCAAGAGCCTCTCGGGGGATGCTGCAGTGTACTCAAGTGGCATCGGGAGCAACTGCTCACCACTCCACTGTCTCCCTCTCATGGCTTTTGCGCCATCAATACAATACCAACACATCTTGACCACGAAGTCCATTTGATATCACAGAGCTGTCCAGTACTTAAAACATATCCTCTCATGTTGTTCTGGTTTCCAGTGGTCTGTAGAAGAGGATGTCTTCCTTAATTGACCCCCCATAAACATAACTGACATATACCAGGAGCTATGCCAGGCCCGCCCCATCTGCTGTAAAGCATATAATTCACTGGCTTGTAATTGCAGTAATTGTTTCAAAACATCTCCTGCCATGTCACTGATACATCGTGAAAAAGTTTGATGAAGGAATTGTCTGTCTAGTTTTTTGGCCTTTTCCCCCCAGCATTGTCCCAGCCATATCCATGGCAGCAGGAAGAATTAAGTCCTCCACAATAGTATGGCGCTTGCCTGTCCTAGGCACTCGGTAGCTCACCATATAAGATGTTCTAGCCCCTTCATATTAATGGTATCTGTTGCTTTTATACATGTCATACTACTCGAAAGTCGTCTTTATTCTCTCTCAAAAAACTCCCATGATGTCACGTTCTGACCATAGTTCTGTTATTTTATTCTTTGTTTTAGTATGGTCAGGACGTGAGTTGGGGTGGGCAGTCTATGTTTGTCTTTCTATGTTGGTTTTTGTGTTCAGCCTAGTATGGTTCTCAATCAGAGGAAGGTATCGTTAAGTTGTCTCTGATTGAGAATCATACTTAGGTAGCCTGGGTTTCACTGTTGGTTTGTGGGTGTTTGTTTCCGTGTGAGTGTTTGTCACCACACGGTACTGTTTCGGTTTTCATCACATCGTTTATTGTTTTGTATTTCAGTGTTCAGTTCGTTTTTAATAAATCGTCATGAACACTTACCACGCTACATCTTGGTCTGATCCTTACTCCTCTTCAGACGAAGAGGAAATCTGCCGTTATACATGGCTTATTTTTCAAATTGTCATGTTTTGTTTCTAAATGTCTGCTCAAGAGTGAAGATTTCCCGCGAGAGAGTAACGGTTAATGTAATTGGATGTTAATTATTTGACTAGGCTACCAGTATTTGACATTGTGTTGTTATTTCGCTGAACACTAGATGGTTTAATTGTATTTCTGGCAGTGAAACAAGTCTACTCAGGCTAGAAAAAACCTCTGAATCACATTTGTATTTGCCATACCCCCGACTACCTTACATACCCCAGTTTGGGAATACCTGCTCTAGAAGAAACAACAGCTAAAACCCAAACCCATACAAAAGGGTTAGGTTTGTTTCTGGACACAAAAGTCCACTCCTGACCGATCAATCAACAGTAAGGTGGAGTAACACCCCTGTCTACATACGTACCATGGCCTCCTCTCAACTGACAAACATTAAAAACTCCACAAACACAACGCAGGAAGGGAGTATGGTAGACGATCAGAATTAGGACATGTTTGGCATTGAGTTAGGACAACTAGGCTACGTGTCCTGTCTACATTCATCGCCCTATTAATATATATTAAATATGTTAATATTATGCTACTGTATAATACCGAGAATGCTAACAAAGATACTAGCGATATCTGACTAGATGTATGACTGTGACTCACCTCCAGGGAAGCCATCCCAGATCTCCAGCCTATCGTATCGACAGAAGACCCCGGTGGGAGGGGTGGTGTCAGGCTCAAGCTCGAAGCTCTCAAACTCCAGGATGATCTCGGACATCTTGGGGGCAAAGATCATGAAGGTGCAGTCCAGGTTGTTAGGATACTTCTCTGGAAAACCAGGTGACTTTATTACCCCATTGTTAGATGTGAAGTTCCTGGAACATTCCGGACCTGAGAGAAGGAGAGGAAAAGAAAGATTTCAAATGTATTTATTTATTAAACCAGGGAAGTCGCATTGAGACTGACATCTCTTCTGCAAGTCAGACAAGAGCAGACCCACAGGGAACACACTGATTGAATCAATGTTGTTTCCACGTCATTTCAATGAAAATACATTTACCACATTTCTATCAGCATGTTTTAATTGTACAACGACCTTGGACCACCTATACTCCACACACAGAGATGCATACAAAGCTCTTCCTCGCCCTCCACTTGGCAAATCTGACCATAATTCCATCCTCCTGATTCATGCTTTTAAAGCAGGAAGCACCAGTGACAAGATCAATAAAAAAGTGGTCAGATGAAGCAGATGCTAAGCTACAGGACTGGAATATGTTCCGGGATTCCTCCAATGGCATTGAAGAGTACACCACATCTGTCACTGGCTTCATCAATAAGTGCATCGATGACGTCGTTCCCCACAGTGACCGTACGTACATACCCCAACCAAAGGCTTGAGCTACCGCTTTCAAGGAGCGGGCCTCTACCCCGGAAGCTTATAAGAAATCCCGCTATGCCCTCCGACGAACCATTAAACAGGCAAAGCGTCAATACAGGACTAAGATCGAGTCATACTACACCGGCTCTGATGCTCGTCGGATGTGGCAGGGCGTGCAAACCCTTACAGACTACAAAGGGAAGCACAGCCGAGAACTGCCCAGTGACACGAGCCTACCGGACAAGCTAAACTACCTATATGCTCACTTCGAGGCAAATAACACAGAAACAGGAATGCACCAGCTGTACCGGAAGACTGTGTGATCACGCTCTTTGCAGCCTATGTGAGTAAGACCTTTAGACAGGTCAACAAGGCCACAGGGCCAGACAGATTACCAGGACGTGTACTGCGAGCATACGCTGACCAACTAGCAAGTGTCTTCACTGACATTTTCAACCTCTCCCTGTCTGAGTCTGTAATACCAACATGTTTTAAGCAGACCACCATAGTGCCTGTGCCCAAGAACACTAAGGGAACCTGCCTAAATGACTACCGACCCGTAGCACTCACGTCTGTAGCCATGAAGTGCTTTGAAAGGCTGGCCATGGCTCACAACACCATCATCCCAGATACCCTAGATCCACTCCAGTTTGCATACCGCCCCAACAGATCCACAGATGATTCAGTCTCTATTACACTCCACACTGCCCTTTCCCACCTGGACAAAAGGAACGCCAATGTGAGAATGCTATTCATTGACTACAGCTCAGCGTTCAACACCATATTCCCTAAAAACTCATCACTAAGCTAAGGACCATGGGACTAAACACCTCCCTCTGCAACTGGATCTTGGACTTCCTGATGGGCCGCCCACCAGGTGGTAGGGGTAGGTAACACATCCGCCACACTGATCCTCAACACAGGGGCCCCTCAGGGGTGTGTGCTCAGCCCCCTCCTGTACTCCCAGTTCACTCATGACTGTACAGCCAGGTACGACTCCAACACCATCATTTAGTTTGCTGATTACAAAACAGTGGTAGGCCTGATCACCGAAAACAACGAGACAGCCTACAGGGAGGAGGTCAGAGACCTGGCTATGTGGTGCCAGGAAAACAACCTCTCCCTCAACGTGATAAAGACCAATGAGATAATTGTGGACTACAGCAAAAAGAGTACTGAGCACACCCCGATTCTCATTGACGGGGCTGCAGTGGAGCAGGTTGAGAGCTACAGGTTCCTTGGTGTCCACATCACCAAAAAATGAACATGTTCCAAGCACACAATGACAGTCGTGAAGCGGGCACAACAAAACCTATTCCCCCTCAGGAGACTGAAAAGATTTGGCATGGGTCCTCAGATCCTCAAAAGGTTCTACAGCGGCACCATTGAGAGCATCCAATGGACTGGTTGCATCACTGCTTGGTATGGCAACTGCTAGGCCTCTGACCGCAAGGCACTACAGAGTGTAGTGTGAACTCCCCAGTACATCACTGGGGCCAAGCTTCCTGCCATCCAGGACCTGTATACAGGGCGGTGTCAGAGGAAGGCCCTAAAAATTGTCAAAGACTCCAGCCAACCTAGCCATAGCCTGTTCTCCTTGCTACCACACGGCAAGTGGTACCGGAGCACCAAGTCTAGGTCCAAGAGGCTTCTAAACAGCTTCTACCCCCAAGCCATAAGACTCCTGAACATCTAGTCAAATGGCTACCCAGACTATTCGCATTGCCCCCCCCTCCCCACTCCACACCACTGCCACTCTCTGTTGTCATCTATGCATAGTCGCTTTAATTAACTCTACCTACATGTACATACTACCTCAACTAACCGGTGCCCCCGCACATTGACTCTGTGCCGGCTTCCCCCCTGTATATATTGTTATTTTTTACTGCTGCTTTTTAATTACTTGTTACTTTTATCTCTTATTCTTATCCATATTTTTTTCAACTGCACTGTCGGTTAGGGGCTCGTAAGAAAGCATTTCACTGTAAGGTCTACACATGTTGTATTCGGCACATGTGACTAATACAATTTGATTTGATTTGAATAGACGTTGAATTGACCTCTGTGCCCAGTTGGGAGAGGAAGAAAGAGTAGAGAAAAATAAAGAGAGAGGAAGAGAAAGAAAGAAAGAAGGTGATACTTTTGAGTGTCTTGTTTTATGGTTTGTTTGTTTGCCTGTTCCTATGTGCTTTGTGATGGTTTGTGATGGAGAAGCTCTGCGAGCCAGCTGTCGCTTTGAGACAGAGCTTTATGGCCCTGAGACAGAGACCACCTTGAATCTGTTGTAATTCATTCAATGGGCTGCTGATACACACTACACGCCGTCTTCCTCTCTCTCTCCCTCTCTCTGACTGTCTTATTCTTTGTCCGTCCTTGACTTCATACTTCTTTATGCTTCTGTGTGTGTGTGTGTGTGTGTTGAATATGTTGCTGCTGCTGTAACATCTGGCCAGAGTGATTGTAAACATCAGTGAAAGGCCTCAATCACCAGCACGGGACTGAATAAACATGCCCCCCCCAGCCATGTCATTACGCATCTGTGTGACATATGAGAAGTGCTTAGAGAAAATTACATCCTCAAAGTTGAGGCAAGGGGGGCTGCGTACACACACATACACACACATACACACAAGCATGCACACACTCACACCAGTTTTATGTTTTATACCAGCAAGTCAAAACATTTACCCATGGCTCCCTGGAGAAGAGGCTTTCAGCTGATTAGGGAACTGAGCAGATTTCACACATTCATCACTTTACACTGCATCATGACCAGATGAGTATGATTTAAAAAATATGTGAACCGTGGCAAGAAACCCCAAAATGCATAACAAAGATGTACTATACTTCAACTCAAGAGACAGAGAACATAAAACAGTGAGTCTCAGACATTCAATTCAGAATAAATTGTCCCATTGAATGTATCTTAGTTATTTCTGATGAACTATGACCATTAGTGGGTGGAAATGAGCAGCTGTTAATGTTATGTCCATGTTATTCAGTAAACCATCCTTTCCATGGGCGGAGGCCAATTGAGGCAGAAATTGTGTGAGAGCCATCAACCAGCCATCCATGGCAAGCTTGATGGAGGCATATAGCTTATTATACCAGTGTAACAGCTCATGCAGCTTGAGTGAATGTGGCTAACTGTTTTTCCCCTGTCATTTAGTCATCTGCAGGCATCTCGCTGGGCCCCTAATTCAGGACCACTTCCGCCTGACACACTTTCAGGGGCAGACAGGTGTGTGTGTGTCTGTGTATGTATCTGCGTGTGTGTATGTTTCAAGTTCAAGTTCCGATAAGAAATAATAAAATAAATAAAAGATAAGAATGCGAACATAAAGTAAATGGCTGAGAAAAATATAATAAATATTTTTGCATAATATTGTATAGCAAGGCAAATTTATAGTCCAATATTTGCAAGTTTTGGGGAAGGGGGGATTCGGGGGCAAGTGTTTAAATTGTGCAGTATTTAGCAATAATAACAAGAGTCTTGTAGCAGCAGGGTTGATGTGGTGTAGCATCAATATATATGTGTTTGTGTGTGTGTGTGTGTGGATGAGAGTATGTCTGTATGGGTGTGTGGTTGAGTGAATGCATGTGTTCTAAGGTGCAGAGAGTCAGCGCAGGTGGTCAGTCCAGTTCAAGTGTTCAGCAGTCTGATGGCTTGTCTGATGGCCACAGATGATGCAATCGCCATCACACTGTACTATCCCATTTGGACAAGAGGAATGCCTATGTAAGACTGCTGCTCATTGACTATAGCTCAGCATTGGACACCATAGTACCCTCCAAGCTCATCAATAAGCTTGAGGACCTGGGTCTCAAACCCACCCTGTGAAATTGGTCCTGGACTTCCTGACGGGCCGCCCCCAGGTGGTGAAGGTAGGAAATAACATCTCCACTTTGCTGATCCTCAACACTGGGGCCCCACAAGGGTGCATGCTCAGCCCCCTCCTGAACTCCCTATTCACCCATGACTGCATGGCCATGCACGCCTCCATCTCAATCATCAAGTTTGCAGATGACACAACAGTAGTAGGCTTGATTACCAACAATGAAAGAAAGAGAGGCTACTCACTACATACAGACTTGAACAGCTCATGGCTGGGGTGTGTGGGGCGTGTGCTGCGGGCCTTCCTCGGGCACCATTTTGACTAGATTTTCTGGATGGGTGGGAGCACAGTCCCAGTGATGTAGTGGGCCGTCTTCACCACCTGCTTGAAGTCAAAAATCAACTCCTTTGTTTTTCTGACGTAGAGGGAGAGGTTGTTGTCCTGGCACCACTATACCAATTAACTTACCTCCTCCCTATAGGCTGACTCGTTGCTGTTATTTATCAGGCCGACAACCGCGGTGTCATCAGCAAACTTCATGATGGGTTTGGTTTCGTGCAAAGCCACGCAGTCATGGGTGGATAGGGAGTAGAGGAGAGAGCTGATGACACACCTTTTGTCTTTTGAATACCGATGGAAATGGAATCTTGCATGAATCTGTTGGAGTGGTAGGCAAATTGGAGTGGGTCTAGTGCATCTGGCCTTGATGTTGGCCATGACCAGCCTCTCAAAACACATCATGATAACCGTTGAGAGTGCGACGGGGCAATAATCATTTGGGCATGTCCACTTGTTTTTCTTGGGCACTGTACAGCCTGGGACAGGGACAAGTTGAAGATGTCTGATAAGACACCTGTGTGTGTGTGTGTGTGTGTGTGTGTGTGTGTGTGTGTGTGTGTGTGTGTGTGTGTGTGTGTGTGTGGTAAAGTAGAGAGGTCTAAACAAGTGGCCATTCCATGGAAAGAAGACTCCCACAGCCCTTCAGTGCACTGGACTACAGTCTGCTGCAGAGTTCATAGTGGGTGTACAAGTCAAAGAAAGAATGTAGCTCTGTCTGACAGCAGCTTTCCATTTGGTCTCCTCTGTCTGACGCTGTTGTCGCACATGGTGTTTGACAAGTGCAGAATTGGGCCAAAAGAAAATCCTTTCAGACAATTTTAAAATCCTTTCACACTGTAAAACTTTATTCCCAATGCCTAGGTGAGGAGAGGACAGCGCTAGTCGCTCACTAGGACTGCAGGGCTAGGACTGCATGATCACTATCTAGTCAAAGTGAGTAGGAAAGATAAAGTGCTAGCCTCGTGGGTAACAAGAGAGCATGTCTGTCTCGCCTATGTTCTCTCTGTGTACCATAATTACATGTTATCACCACCAACCTCCATCCCGGCTCCCCCCCTTTTCTAGTTTCATTCAGCCACAGAGAAAAAAGGGACAGGCAAGGGCGAACTGGCGGCCATTGTGTGCCTTTGTGTGGGTGTCTTTAAAAAGATAATGGGCATAGAGAAAAGAGATCAGAACAGAATAAGGAAAAGGTCCAGTCTCTCCCCTGAAGAGATATTCGGCCAATAGATACATTTTTTAATCTTCTATTATCTCCGTCTCCAAAGGGCTTTGGTCCACAGAAGCCCCTCAGGCCCTCGTCGCTGGCGCTCTCTCTACCCACAATGCTTTGTACTGTGTGCATGGTATTTATGCGCTTACAATCTATTTAATGTGGTGTGACCAGCTTCAAGAGGCAAATAATGTGTCATTGCTAACCACACGCTAACTCAAAACCCTGTTTTACTCATTCTAGTTTTACTACTGCTGTTGTTTTTGTTAGGTTTGTGAATCACATCGCCACCGAAAGCCGAGCCGTTAGAGGTATTTTCAAAAGACAAGAGGGAGAGTATTGAAATGGCAAAGTTGCAAAGGACCTGTAAACACGCCAGAACTTCTCCCCGAGAAACAACTACATTTCTCAGAGTGAAGTTCAGTAGAGAGCATCCTATCACCACCCACTCCTCTCACGCCATGGCCCACTGCCACACACACACACACACACACACACACACACACACACACACACACACAGACACACGCACATTTATTTCAGTTTACATTTGAGTTTATGTGACAAAACAAGCAGTCATTGTGTAGAGAATCATTGTACCATTTAAACTGCTTGTCACGACTTCCGCCGAAGTTGGCTCTCCTGCCTGTTCGGGCGGTGCTCGGCGGTCGTCGTCACCGTCCTACTAGCCACTACCGATCCCTTTTTCGTTTGTCTGTTGGTTTTGTCTTATTAGTTTCACCTGTGTGTATTTTAGTTGAATTAACGTCCTTATATGTAGTAGGTTGTCCCGCCCTTGTTTTGTGCGGGATTGTTTTTGTATTCATGTCATTTGGTGTAGTACTTGTGTTTTATTCTCCGGTCTATTTTTGATCCTGTGTTGGATTATTCACCCTGTATGTTGGGTTGACCGTGTTTTTGTGCGCCGGAGAATAAACTGTCGAATCACTGAAACCTGCTCTCTGCGCCTGATTCCACCCACCTTGATAAAACGTGACAGAATCCCGCACCACCATGGAATCAGCAGGAGCAGCCGCATCTCCTCTCCCATCGATGGAAGAGATGGTCCTCCATCACACCAGCGTGCTTCACCGGATTGGTTCTGCCATGGACCAAATGATGGAGAGGATGGATCGATGGGAGAGGAGTGGCCTTCCCACCTCATCTCTAGCACCCCCTTCTCCAGCACCTCCTGTTCCTGCGACCACATCTGGCTCCGGGGCTCTTCGGCTGACACTCCCACGGGAGTATGACAGAACGGCGGCTGGGTGCCAGGGTTTCCTCCTTCAACTGGAACTATACCTGGCTACAGTGCGTCTTGCTCCCTCCGGAGAGGAGAGCGTGAGCGCCCTCGTCTCCTGCTTGACTGGGCGAGCCCTCGAGTGGGCCAACGCAGTGTGGAATGGTCCGGACTCGGTGAGGGATAATTACCCAGAGTTCACCCGCCGATTCCGAGCTGTTTTTGACCATCCACCAGAGGGTCGGGCGGCGGGTGAACGGCTGTTCCACCTGCGTCAGGAGACGAGGAGCGTACAGGACTTTGCTCTGGAGTTCATGACCTTGGCCGCAGGAGCAGGATGGAACGACAGAGCCTTGATCGATCATTTCAGATGCAGTCTCAGGGAGGACGTCCGCAGGGAGCTGGCATGTCGGGACACCACATGCACACTGGATGAACTCATTGACTTGGCTATCCGTCTCGACAACCTGCTGGCTGCCCGCGGGCGTTTGGATCAGGCCCTGTCGTTTCCACTTTCCAGCCCTCCTGCCCCTATCCCTATGGAATTAGGAGGGGCGGCTTCGAGGGGGACCGGAGGAGGAGTGTCCTCCTGCACCAGTTGTGGTCGACGAGGGCACACGTCCGACCGGTGCTGGAGGAACTCGTCTGGGAGTCGGGAGGGCAGGCAGAGCACTGCTCGATCACCCCAGGTGAGTAAGCACCAGACTCACCCAGAGCTTCCTGTCGGTCATGTGTATGTGTTGACTTCTTTCCCTGGGTTTTTTCCCTCTCTACAGCATAAGGCGCTAGTCGATTCAGGCGCAGCTGGGAATTTCATGGATCGTGGGCTTGCGTTAAGGCTAGGGATTACCCTGGTGTCATTAGACCTACCTTTCCCCGTGCACTCCTTAGATAGCCGACCATTAGGGTCAGGAGTAATTAGGGAGGCTACGGTGCCGCTGGACATGGTAACGCAGGGGGATCATAAGGAGCAGATTAGTCTGTTCCTTATAGATTCACCTGCGTTTCCAGGTGGTGTTCCCTGGTTAGCTCAACACAACCCGGTGATTTCCTGGCGACAGGGGGCTCTTAAGGGGTGGTCAGAGGAGTGTTCAGGTAGGTGTATAGGAGTTGCCGTTGGTGCGACTACGGTGGAGAGTCCAGACCAAGTTTCCACCGTGCGCATTCCCTCTGAATATGCCGATTTGGCTATCGCCTTCAGTAAAAAGAAGGCGACCCAATTACCACCTCATCGTCGAGAGGACTGCGTGATAAACCTTCTGGAGAACGCTGCACTTCCTAGGAGTCACGTGTCTCCATTGTCCCAGGAGGAGACGGTAGCGATGGAAACATATGTTGCTGAATCGCTGGGACAGGGGTACATTCGGCCCTCCGCATCACCCGTCTCCTCAAGCTTCTTGTGAAGAAGAAGGATGGAGGTCTGCGTCCGTGCATTGATTATAGAGGTCTAAATTCCATCACAGTGGGTGTTTAGTTACCCACTACCTCTCATCGCTACGGCGGTGGAATCATTTCACGGGGCGCGCTTCTTCACAAAACTGGACCTGAGGAGCGCGTATAATCTGGTGAGTATCCGGGGAGGAGATGAGTGGAAAACCGCATTTAGTACTACATCTGGTCATTATGAGTACCACGTCATGCCATACGGGTTGAAGAATGCTCCAGCCGTCTTCCAATCCTTCGTAGATGAGATTCTCCGAGACCTGCTCGGGCAGGGAGTGGTAGTGTACATCGATGACATCTTGATCTATTCTGCCATACGCGCGGCGCATGTGTCTCTGGTGCGTAAGGTACTTGGGCGACTGCTGGAGCACGACCTGTATTGCAAGGCGGAGAAATGTGAGTTTTTCAAACAGTCCGTTTCCTTCCTGGGATATCGTATTTCCTCCTCCGGGGTGGTGATAGAGGATGACCGCGTTACAGCCGTGCGTAATTGGCCGACTCCGACCACGGTGAAAGAGGTGCAGCGGTTTTTAGGGTTTGCCAATTACTACCGGAGGTTTATCCGGGGTTTTGGTCAGGTGGCTGCTCCCATCACCTCACTGCTGAAGGGAGGACCGGTGCACTTGCGCTGGTCAGCAGAGGCGGGCAGAGCCTTCAGTCGTTTGAAGGAGCTGTTCACCAATGCGCCCGTGTTGGCGCATCCGGACCCCTCTTTAGCGTTCATAGTGGAGGTCGATGCGTCCGAGGCTGGGGTCGGAGCCGTGCTGTCCCAACGCTCGGGCGTGCCACCCAAGCTTCGCCCGTGTGCTTTCTTTTCGAGCAAGCTCAGCCCAGCGGAGCGAAACTATGATGTGGGGGACCGGGAGTTGTTAGCTGTAGTCAAGGCTCTGAAGGTGTGGAGACATTGGCTTGAGGGGGCTAAACACCCTTTTCTCATCTGGACTGACCATCGTAATCTTGAGTATATCCGGGCAGCGAAGAGACTAAATCCACGTCAGGCTAGATGGCCATGTTTTTTACCAGGTTCCGGTTTACCCTCTCATACCGGCCAGGCTCCCAAAACACCAAAGCCGACGCGCTGTCCCGCCTCTATGATACCGAGGAGCAGTCCATTGAGCCAACTCCCATCATTTCACCGTCACGTCTCGTGGCACCGGTGGTATGGGAGGTGGACGCGGAGATAGAGGAGGCCTCACGGTCAGAGCCGGCCCCCCCTAACTGTCCAGTGGGGACTCAGTACGTGCCGAGGGGGGTCCGGGACAAGCTGATCCAGTGGGCTCATACTCTCCCCTCCCCGGGTCATCCTGGCATCGAGAGGACAGTGCGGAGTCTGAGAGGGAGATACTGGTGGCCCACGCTGGCTAAAGACGTGAGATTTTATGTCTCCTCCTGCTCAGTGTGTGCTCAGAGCAAGGCTCCTCGGCACCTGCCTAGAGGGAAATGACAACCCCTCCCCGTTCCACAACGGCCATGGACACACTTATCGGTGGACTTTCTTACCGACCATCCCCCGTCCCAGGGAAGTACTACGATCCTGGTCATTGTGGATCGGTTTTCTAAGTCCTTTCGTCTCATCCCGTTGCCCGGTCTCCCTACGGCCCTGCAGACTGCGGAGGCCTTGTTTACCCATGTCTTCCGGCACTATTGGGTGCCTGAGGACATTGTTTCTGATTGGGGTCCCCAATTCACTTCCAGAGTGTGGAGGGCGTTTATGGAGAGACTGGGGGTCTCGGTCAGCTTAACCTCAGGTTTTCACCCCGAGAGTAATGGGCAGGTGGAGCGCGTAAACCAGGATGTGGGCAGTTTTCTGCGGTCCTATTGCCGGGACCGGCCTGGTGAGTGGGCAAGGTATGTTCCCTGGGCTGAACTAGCTCAGAACTCCCTACGCCACTCCTCAACTAACTTGTCCCCTTTTGAGTGTGTGTTAGGTTACCAGCCGGTCCTGGCCCCATGGCATCAGAGCCAGACCGAGGCTCCTGAGGTGGAGGAATGGGTACAGTGCTCCAAGGACACCTGGAAAGCCGTTCAGGACTCACTACGGTTAGCGGGAGAACGGCAGAAGAGGAGCGCTGACCAGCACCGCAGTGAGGCCCCATTGTTTGCACCGGGGGACAGGGTCTGGCTCTCGACCCGAAACCTGCCCCTCCGCCTGCCCTGTCGGAAGCTGGGGCCGCAGTGTGTGGGGCCGTTCAAAGTCCTGAGGAGAATAAACGAGGTGTGTTATAGGTTACAACTTCCTAGGTATTACCGTATTAACCCCTCGTTTCATGTGTCTCTCCTCAGGCCGGTGGTGGCTGGTCCCCTGCAAGAAGGTGAGGTGCCTGAGGTCCCTCCGCCCCCTCTGGACATCGAGGGGTCCCCGGCGTACACAGTTCGGGGCATTCTGGATTCGAGACGCCGGGTGGGGGGCCTACAGTACCTCGTGGACTGGGAGGGGTACGGTCCGGAGGAGAGATGCTGGGTTCCGGTGGCGGACATTTTGGATCCTTCTCTCCTGAGAGATTTCCACCGCCTCCACCCGGATCGCCCAGCACCTCATCCTCCGGGTCGTCCTCGAGGAAGGTGGCGGCACGCTGCGGTGGCAGCGCGTCAGGGGGGGGGGTACTGTCACGACTTCCGCCGAAGTTGGCTCTCCTGCCTGTTCGGGCGGTGCTCGGCGGTCGTCGTCATCGTCCTACTAGCCACTACCGATCCCTTTTTCGTTTGTCTGTTGGTTTTGTCTTATTAGTTTCACCTGTGTGTATTTTAGTTTAATTAACGTCCTTATATGTAGTAGGTTGTCCCGCCCTTGTTTTGTGCGGGATAGTTTTTGTATTCATGTCATTTGGTGTAGTACTTGTGTTTTATTCCCCAGTCTATTTTTGATCCTGTGTTGGATTATTCACCCTGTATGTTGGGTTGACCGTGTTTTTTGTGCGCCGGAGAATAAACTGTGGAATCACTGAAACCTGCTCTCTGTGCCTGATTCCACCCACCTTGATAAAACGTGACACTGCTGTGAAATATATTTTCCATAGCCAAAAATATTGCATTTTTAGCTGTTTGAAGCCAGTTTACAAAACTGAAAGTAAAAGATGCAAAAAACGAATTTAAGAACGGGCAGCGTAGAAATAGAGCACATAGAATAGATCTACAGCTTGTTAGACTTTTGATCGGGTCGCCCAAAAAGTTAAATTTTGCAGCTTCAAACTATAGAATTTATGACGGGATTGAGACAAGCTGCAGCCTTAAAAACACAGGTGTATGCCCCCAATTGGCACCCTACTCCCTATACAGTGCACTACTTTTGACCAGGACCCATAGGGCTCTGGTCAAAAGTAGTGCACTGCGTAGGGAATAGGGTGCCATTTGGGACACAGACCCTGTCTTTTAAAACGGGCTCTAAGTGCTCTCTTTGACATTTACAAGCCTCCATAATGGCTTCTAGATGGCATCTTTCAAACTTGTGTATGTTGCGCCATATCTCCCATGGGTGAGGGGGTAAACAAATATACCTCGTAGAGTTATGAGAGTTTATTTAACAGGACAAAGTCACAGCGTGTTAAATATATATTTTACATAATCTAAACTCGAAATCTCAAAGTGCTAAGGATTTATGCTTCGTATCCAAATATTAAATAAATATGGTTTTAACAGCCGACTTGGGGCCTCTTTCAACATACCTTTCCCCTGATTACTTTTTCCTTAAGCTAGGTTTTTCTATTTAACATTTCAAAATGTTTCTTTAGATGGTGAAAGCAGACTGCTGCTTCAAGACTGTGTTGTTAATCATTGAGTGTCTCTCTCTCTCTCTCTCTCTCTTTCTCTCTCACTCACTCACTCACTCACTCACTCACTCACTCACACACACACACACACACACACACATCATTCCTATCCCCCTCCGTGGTCAGTGTTATTAGGGACTGGGGACTTAATGACCTGAGGTGTTGTTCTAAGACTGCTGAGCAAATACCTATAGTTCCATGTATCACTCTATTTGATAGTTAGCCCAGTTTGTCTAGTAACTAGCTACCTCCTGGATGGACGTTTCCTCCCCTGTAGCTAGGCTGATAGAAGGGTTAATGGGCAGTGGAGAATTACCGGTAACTCTCTGGACATATAATCAAATATTAACCTGAAGCCACAGCTGGGGGTGTGTGTCATTCATTTATACAACACACAAACACACACACACACACACACACACACACACACACACACACACACACACACACACACACACACACACACACACACACACACACACACACACACACACACACACACACAGTCAATCTGACACACTGACAAGACATTTAGCATGCCAACATGCTGACGACATCATTTCCCCCCTGTACTGTCAGTGAGGTATGAGAGAGAGCATGAATGAGGGGCCTGCCCCCCTGTGGCCTTTAGAGAATTTGGGTCTTAAGTTTCCATGGGGGCAGGCTGTGTGTATGTTTGTGTGTGTGCGCTTGGGCGACAGACAGTGAGTGCTGTGCCAGATGTGACCTTTGCCCATCAGAGCGCTCATCAGATGAAAGCCCAATGGCCCTGCATCTGTCTCCCCCTTCTCTCCCCTCCATCCTCTCCTCAACCCCCCTTCTTCACCTCGTTCCCCCCTCCTGGGTGTTGACACAGGTGTCCTCGTAACTAGTGTCGCATAGCCGCGACATGATGAACGGCTCTAGTGGGTGAAATGCCGATGATGGAGCTTTTCACTTATAGGTAAGGCAGGGCAGTGGCACGATCCCTGAATCTCTCTCCTCCCTCTCTCTCTCTCTCTGCCCCCAGCGCCATGCTTGCTGTGGCTCTAAGAGTAACAAATTGCAGAGCTGTTAACCAGAATTATATGACTTTTTTTCAGAGAGAAAGAGACCCAGTTGTGACAGACTAAGTGAGACAAGATTAGAGGATAAATATAGAGGTTTCTGGTCAGAGAGGATGGCCTGTTTTTATTCTGAAATCCGGAGAGGCGGACATTAGGGACTATTTGGGCTAAAGGGGTGGTAGTGACCTTAGTGGACTCCAGCACTAGACAACACCAGCAGTAGCACAGGTACAGTGTGTTCTCTTCCTGTAGCCGACTATCTACCGCTGAGTTTAGTGTATCCATAAAAATAAGCTGTCCTTATCCCCTTTCTCAGCTCTCTTTTATTCCTCTCCTCACCCCCCTCTGTCTCTGTTTCCCTCCCTCCCTCCCTCCCTCCCTCCCTCCCTCCCTCCCTCCCTCCCTCCCTCCCTCCCTCCCTCCCTCCCTCCCTCCTCCCTCCCCCTCCCCCTCCCTCCCTCCTACTGTTCGGTCAGTGGAGCAAGGCAGGCAATTTTGCTGCCCATAAAATAAATAGCCCGGTCTAATCAAGATCCCTGGATTGAAAAAGTAATGTGTGTGTGTGTGTGTGTGTGAGAGTTGTGAAAGGCGATGGACGACCACAAACAATCTGTTTTCTCCCAATTAGACATTATTTTGCGCTACTGATGGCACCGCTGATGAGAACCAGGGCTGCTCTCCAGTTTCATTACAGAGAGAGATAGAGTCTGTACCCTGTTTCCCATCTGACCTTGAACCCTCATTTACCTCTAAAAGAACCCAGCTCCATTCGCTGAAGCTGCCCTCAAACCCGAGTCTGTAGTACTGTACACACAGCATTCTTCCATCCAGACTCATTAAGATGCACTGCATTCCTTGCATTACTTCTCCAGCGATACCTCAACATCTGTGTACCATCATTAAGTTTACATGTATTAGCCAACACAAATCTGCTGATTCTGTCTGCTTAATACCCACCCTGGTGTTGATAAGCTTACCTAATCAACAAGCTAGCTGCTCTCTAAACCAAAGGAGGGAGGCTTAGGATATGTTTCAAATGGCACCCTATAACCTATATAGTGCACTACTTTTAACCAGAGCACTATGGGTCCTGGTCAAAAGTACTGCACTAAATAGGCAATAGGGTGCCATTTGAGACACAGTCTTAATTGTTCTCAGAGCCACCGCCTTGGCGGCGGCCGGCTCTGCTATAGTCAAAACACAGCACTGGTTTCAAAGCTAAACAAGTTTCTGTTGCCTGCTTCAGAAGAACCGGCCCGGCCCCACGACACACCCATGGTGTGGTGCCAGCTCTACAGGGTATGGTCCTGATCAAAACATCCCACAGAGGGTGCACCATACTCGGCTGTGTCTCCAGCTGGCTCCCCCTTGGTGCATCCCCTCTTACTAACAACACTTCTGGGGAACCATATTTGCTCATATCTCAACACCCTGCATTCAGCACTTCTTTCCCCCATCCCTCATAGCCCAGGTGCCCTAACACAACTAATTTATAATCAGTCCTTTTAATGGATGAGACTGGGAAATACCTCATCAGGAGATGAATGTGGGGTGCACAATTTAACTGCATCACCAAGAAGGAATGCTGCACTTCGCTGAGGTGTGGGGAGATGTGTGTGTCACGCAAATACATCAGATTAAAGGGACATCCTCTCAGACACACACAGACACACATACACCCTCGGCGTTACTCTGGACCCTGATCTCTCTTTTGAAGAAGATATCCCTCTAGTGGTGTGGGGGCTGTGCTTTGGCAAAATGGGTGGGGTTATATCCTTCCTGTTTGGCCCTGTCCGGGGGTGTCCTCGGATGGGGCCACAGTGTCTCCTGACCCCTCCTGTCTCAGCCTCCAGTATTTATGCTGCAGTAGTTTATGTGTCGGGGGGTTAGGGTCAGTTTGTTATATCTGGAGTACTTCTCCTGTCTTATCCGGTGTCCTGTGTGAATTTAAGTGTGCTCTCTCTAATTCTCTTTTTCTCTCTTTCTTTCTCTCTCTCGGAGGACCTGAGCCCTAGGACCATGCCTCAGGACTACCTGACATGATGACTCCTTGCTGTCCCCAGTCCACCTGGCCGTGCTGCTGCTCCAGTTTCAGCTGTTCTGCCTTATTATTATTGGACCATGCTGGTCATTTATGAACATTTGAGCATCTTGGCCATGTTCTGTTATAATCTCCACCCGGCACAGCCAGAAGAGGACTGGCCAGCCCACATAGCCTGGTTCCTCTCTAGGTTTCTTCTCTAGGTTTTGGCCTTTCTAGGAAGTTTTTCCTAGCCACCGTGATTCTACACCTGCATTGCTTGCTGTTTGGGGTTTTAGGCTGGGTTTCTGTACAGCACTTTGAGATATCAGCTGATGTACGAAGGGCTATATAAATACACTTGATTTGATTTTGATTTGATTTGATCAAGACTGTTTCAAGGACAGCTTTTTCCATCTACGTTACATTGCAAAAATCAGAAACTTTCTGGCCAAAAATGATGCAGAAAAATGTATCCATGCTTTTGTCACTTCTAGGTTAGACAACTGCAATGCTCTACTTTTCAGCTACCCGGATAAAGCACTAAATAAACTTCAGTTAGTGCTAAATACGGCTGCTAGAATCCTGACTAGAACCCCAAAATTTGATCATATTACTCCAGTGCTAGCCTCCCTACACTGGCTTCCTGTCAAGGCAAGGGCTGATTTCAAGGTTTTACTGCTAACCTACAAAGCATTACATGGGCTTGCTCCTACCTATCTCTCTGATTTGGTCCAGCCGTACATACCTACACGTACGCTACGGTCACAAGACGCATGCCTCCTAATTGTCCCTAGAATTTCTAAGCAAACAGCTGGAGGCAGGGCTTTCTCCTATAGAGCTCAATTTTTATGGAATGGTCTGCCTACCCATGTGAGAGACGCAAACTCGGTCTCAACCTTTAAGTCTTTACTGAAGACTCATCTCTTCAGTGGGTCATATGATTGAGTGTAGTCTGGTCCAGGAGTGGGAAGGTGAACGGAAAGGCTCTGGAGCAACGAACCGCCCTTGCTGTCTCTGCCTGGCCGGTTCCCCTCTTTCCACTGGGATTCTCTGCCTCTAACCCTATTACAGGGGCTGAGTCACTGGCTTACTGGGGCTCTTTAATACCGTCCCTAGGAGGGGTGCGTCACTTGAGTGGGTTGAGTCACTGATGTGATCTTCCTGTCTGGGTTGGCACCCCCCACCTTGGGTTGTGCCGTGGCGGAGATCTTTGTGGGCTATACTCGGCCTTGTCTCAGGATGGTAAGTTGGTGGTTGAAGATATCCCTCTAGTGGTGTGGGGGCTGTGCTTTGGCAAAGTGGGTGGGGTTATATCCTTCCTGTTTGGCCCTGTCCGGGGGTGTCCTCGGATGGGGCCACAGTGTCTCCTGACCCCTCCTGTCTCAGCCTCCAGTATTTATGCTGCAGTGCTTTATGTGTCGGGGGGCTAGGATCAGTTTGTTATATCTGGAGTACTTCTCCTATCCTATCTGGTGTCCTGTGTGAATTTAAGTATGCCCTCTCTAATTCTCTCTTTCTCTCTTTCTTTCTCTCTCTCAGAGGACCTGAGCCCTAGGACCATGCCTCAGGACTACCTGACATGATGACTCCTTGCTGTCCCCAGTCCACCTGGCCGTGCTGCTGCTCCAGTTTCAACTGTTCTGCCTTATTGGACCACGCTGGTCATTTATGAACATTTGAACATCTTGGCCATGTTCTGTTACAATCTCCACCCGGCACAGCCAGAAGAGGACTGGTCACCCCACATAGCCTGGTTCCTCTCTAGGTTTCTTTCTAGGTTTTGGCCTTTCTAAGGAGTTTTTCCTAGCCACCGTGCTTCTACACCTGCATTGCTTGCTGTTTGGGGTTTTAGGCTGGGTTTCTGTACAGCACTTTGAGATATCAGCTGATGTACGAAGGGCTATATAAATACATTTGATTTGATTTGATTTGACCCTACCCCTACAAGCACACACACACACACACACACACCCAACACACACACACACACTTCTGAGATTAAAAAGAGGGCATCCGTCTTCTCTGTGGGTCACTCTGGGTCATCCCATAGACTAGCTGAGGGTTAATTAATCAGAGTGAAGTCTGCTGTCTGTTGCACCTGTTTGTGTCCTACTCCCTTCCCCTCTCCCAATCACTCAATGGAAATCTACCCCCGTCCCATGGCAGTCATAAACTCAAAACACAGTCAGGAAGTCAAGCCAACAACAGGAAGCTTTCCCTTTTATTGTATTGTCTTCAGATAAGAAATGAGAATGTCCCCTGAGTGTACTTGTGAAAATAAGGCTGCTTGGTGAGTTCCCGTTTCAGCAGGGACACGTCTGTGGTCTTTTTTGTGATATTTTATTGTTGAGGATACTTCTCAGGGTTGGACAACATTATTGGTTCATCTGATCGTCTGCATAAGCAGCAGTATGCTACCGCAACGGAATATATGTATGAATTGAGCTTATCAGGAGCAGGAAGAGGAGAAAGCATTTCCTTCATTCATGATCTTTAAACTGTTGGGGACTCACTTTCTCCACTTAACCATGATGATGTAGCATCACATAAACAGAGAAAGGGGACACTATTATGTCTGGATGAACAGATATCATCATAACTACAGTAAGTCTTAGAAGTACCATAAATACATTGTTGCTGCTTCAAGAGCTGTGTGTGAACTTGTGTGTGTGTGTGATGATATTTTGTGATTGTTTCCCATTCACTATTTCTCATCTCACCTGTTTTGAAGACCTCGTAGCGGATGGAGAAGCCTGCTCCATGGGTCTCGTAGTCGGACACAAACTTGATGTAGAGCTGGTACCCAGAAGACACCACGGGTGACGGGGCAATCTTCCCACAGTACTTCCCCACCAGCTGCCCACTCTCGTCCACACCGTCACGTACCTCCACATAGTCATACCTGGACAGAGAGGGGGAGAGGGGGAGTGAGTACCTGTCAGGGACCTGTTGTTGTATTATGCACACACACAGACAAGTTCATGTTTGATAGGTGATCCTCCATAATGCAGAAAAAAACATGCTCAAGCGGTAATGAGGTGTACAGGATTAATCTCTCTCTCTGACAACACAATCAATCATATATACTCAGTCTCATTTATTTTCAAAGGAAAGTATTAGTGTATACAGTTTAGGAGTCATAAATATCAGAAAGTGCAGGTGTGATTCATGTCAAAATATGATTGTTACAGTGCCTTTTTAGTTTTTTAGATATGTCCATTATTACATGGCTACTATTTGTTTTGACATCTGAATCAAGAGCGGAAACAGAGAAACACATGTTACTGCAGCGCACACACACACACACACACACACACACACACACACACACACACACACACACACACACACACACACACACACACACAATAAGTTAACACAATAATAATACATAATAATACACACACAATAAGTTGGAAACAACAATCAAGTTCATGTTTTGATAGGTGATCCTCCATAATGCAGAAAAAACATGCTCTAGTGGTAATGAGGTCTACAGGATAAATCCAAGACCAGGTGGGCAGGTTGGTTAACCTTCTCATATTTCCTCCACGTGGCACGGCTCCATGTTGTTAGCTAGAAAATGCGGACACTGCAGAGATTCTATAACAATGACTCCCAGCTGTACGGAGTCTAGGTTTACATAAAACTGGTCTAGTGGAGCTGTGAGTGTGTGTTGGAGCTATGTCGAAACTGTCAGTGCAGCTCAATAGCTGTCTTCTCCCTGTAAAAGAGCCAATGCCAAAAGAGAGAAGTGTGTGTGGGGTTTATATGTGTTTCTGTGTTGTCTGTTGTTCTGTGTGTGTCTGTGTGTATTTGAGTATATTTAATGTCAGTGATCGTATTATACTCCTTGGAGGCAGGTACAGGGAGACCTCCAGACGCACGTGTTAACGCAATCAGGCGGCAGCTATGGGATTGCAGCTCATGCACACGCACACACACACACACACACGCTCCACATCCTACTCAAATGGAATTTCAGATCCAGGGCTATTGGCATGAGGAGCTGGCTAATTGAGTCAGCACGAAGCTTTAAGACCAAGGGAGGAAATCGCCTTCAGGTAACAACGGGAGCCAATGCACTCACACATCGTGTGTGTAACATAAGATGGAGCGAAGAGGGCAATCTGAATCTGATCCGTTGGCCAACCAGGATGGCCTGAACGAACACAGCCCATGGGTATCTGGGCTGAAAAGCAATGTGTTCCTGTGTGTGTGTTTGAGTATGTGTTTGTGTTTACGTGTGCCTGTGTATCTGTGTGTAAGTATGCGGTGTATACCTTTGCATGTACGTGTGTGTGTCTGCAGTGCAGGAGAAATTAATCATCCATGCTTTGATAGGGGTTCAAGCAGCGAAACTGGTAAAAAGGGTCACAGTCGGACATTCAGAGAGAGGGCATATTATTGTGGCCCTGGTGGCACAAAATCATTAAAGGTCTGACTGCACAGAGATGCTTGGGAATATGGTCCAACGGGGGACCGTTTGTGGGTGTTCACAGGGGGGAAGGGGTATATCTGATCTCCATCACCTAGGACTTGACAATGGTTAACCAAATCTCTCCATTTCTGCTCAATTTCGCATGCCTTCTCATACAGCTGCAGCTATATATGCATTCGGAAATCAAGCCCTTTCTTAAGTCGGGCTCTGGGATGGCGCAACAGTTAAGCATTTGAATGTATAGTTGTTTGTGGGGGAAAGGGGTTGAGTGTGTATGAGAGTGTGTGTGTGTGTGTGTGTGTGTGTGTGTCACAGTCTCACAACTGTTGTGAGGGAGTTAAGATGTTAGGGACAATATATGATTAATAACAATAATTGTTTACTAAAATAATAATTGCTTGCCAAAACGTATATTTTGTAATGGCAATACTGGTAGGAGGTAACAATCCTTATTACAAATATTAATTTCTAAATATGGAAATTAGACTAGTATAATTTTTTAAATAGATATATATATATACATTTTAATAGCTATAAATAATACAAATTGAGGTGAGGGCGATGGAAATGATTTTGGCGATTGATCTGCTTCTGTTCTGTGGTTGGCACTGTGTGCTCTTTTTGAAGGATGGGTCCCGGTCTCTCGGGGGCCATGGGATCTGGGGGGTCGAGGGTGGTCTGCCGGTCAATGGGATGACAGCCCAACTCAGGATGAGGAGGGGTTTTAGGGGGTGGAATAGTGGAGACCAATTGGCGGTTTACTTAGCAATGCAAATATCATGATATGGACACTCATGTTACTTTTTAATGGTACGTTTACAAACATCTATTATGATAAATATAATTGAAACTTGTGTTTACCCGTATTTACCTGGCTCAAAGAGAAGGAATATAATATCTATTGCTTACAGGAAACTCATTCAACAATTTTAGATTAAGTTTTGTGGGAAAAGGATTGGGGGGCGAAGTATATTTCTCCCATGGGCAAAGAAATTGAAAAGGGGTGATGATATTAATTAACAGTAATTTTGAAACAAATGTGCAAATTGTCCAAACAGATCCTCAAGGTGAGGATTTGATGATTTGAAATATGTTATTGGACCATAAACAGATATGGCTTATTAACCTAAACGGTCCAAATAATGATGAACCACGCTTCTTTGAAAATATATAGAATAATTTATCAACCCGACAAGCAACACAATACTATTATTACAGTGGGAGATTATAATACAGTTTTAAATACCTCAATGGACCATAAAGGAAATCACAATACAAACTATCACACTAATGCACTTAAGGAAATAATGAATGTCATGGATACATTGGAATTTGTGGATATATGAAGGCTTAAATACCCTGACCTGTGAGATATAGAGTTGAAGTTGGAGGTTTACATACACCTTAGCCAAATACATTTAAACTCAGTTTTTCAGAACTCCTGACATTTAATCCTAGTAAAAATGCACTGTTTTAGGTCAGTTAGGATCACCACTTCATTTTAAGAACGTCGCGCCCTGACCATAGAGAACTGTTCATTCTCTATGTGGGTTAGGTCGGGGTGTGATTAAGGGTGGGTTATCTAGGGGAATTGTATATCTATGTTGGCCTGGTATGGTTCCCAATCAGAGGCAGCTGTTTATCGTTGTCTCTGATTGATCATATTTAGGTAGCCATTTCCCCATTGTGCTTTGTGGGATCTTGTCTATGTATAGTTGCCTGTGAGCATTATTATAGCGTCACGGTTCGTTAGTTTGCGTTGTTGTTCTTTGACGTTTTTTATTCCAAAATAAAGGATGGAAACATACCACGCTGCATCTTGGTCTACTCCTTATGACGAGTGTGACAAAGAATGTGAAATGTCAGAATAATAGTAGAGAGAATGATTTAAGTCAGTGTTTATTTCTTTTAACCACAATCCCAGTGGGTCAGAAGTTCACATACACTCAATTAGTATTTGGTAGCATTCCTTTTAAATTGTTTAACTTGGGTCAAACATTTCAGGTAGCCTCCCACAAGCTTCCCACAATAAGTTGGGTGAATTCTCCTGACAGAGCCGGTGTAACTGAGTCAGGTTTGTAGGCCTCCTTGCTCGCACACGCTTTTTCAGTTCTGCACACACATTTTCTATAGGATTGAGGTCAGGGATTTGTGATGGCCACTCCAATATCTTGACTTTGTTGTCCCTAAGCCATTTGCCACAACTTTGGAAGTATGCTTGGGGGCATTATCCACTTAGAAGACGCATTTGCGACCAAGCTTTAACCTGATGTCTTGAGATGTTGCTTCAATATATCCACGTCATTTTCCTCCCTCATGATGCCATCTATTTTGTGAAGTGCACCAGTCCCTCCTACAGCAAAGCACCCCCACAACATGATGCCGCCACCCCCAAGCTTCACGGTTGGGATGGTGTTCTTCGGCTTGCAAGCCTCCCCCTTTTCCTCCAACAGAATAATGGTCATCATGGCCAAACTGTTCTTTTTTCAGACCAGAGGATATTTCTCCAAAAAGTCTGATCTTTGTACCATGTGCAGTTGCCAACCATAGTCTGAGTTTTTTATGGCAGTTTTGGAGCAGTGGCTTCTTCCTTGCTGTGCGGCCTTTCAGGTTATGTCGATATTGGACTCGTTTTTTTACTGTGGATATAGATAGTTTTTAAAAACCTATTTCCTCCAGCATCTTCACAAGGTAATTTGCTGTTGTTCTGGGAATGATTTACACTTTTCGCACTAAAGTACGTTAGGAGACAGAACGCGTCTCCTTCCCAAGCGGTATGATGGCTGTGTGGTCCCATGGTGTTTATACTTGCATGCTACTGTTTGTACAGATGAATATGGTACCTTCAGGTGTTTGGAAATTGCTCCCAAGGATGAACCAGACTTGTGAAGGTCTACATTTTGTTTCTGAGGTCTTGGCTGATTTCTTTTGATTTTCCCATGATGTCAAGCAAAGAGGCACTGAGTTTGAAGGTAGGCCTTGAAATACATCCACAGGTACACCTCCAATTGACTCAAATGATGTCAATTAGCCTATCAGAAGCTTCTAAAGCTATGCCATAATTTCCTGGAGTTTCCCAAGCTGTTTAAAGGCACAGTCAACTTAGTGTATGTAAACTTCTGACGCACTGGAATTGTGATACAGTGAATTATAAGTGAAATAATCTCTCTACAAACAAATGTTGGAAAAATTACTTGTGTCATGCACAAAGTAGATGTCCTAACCGACTTGCCAGAGCTATAGATTGTTAACAATACATTTGTGGATTGGTTGAAAAATGAGTTTTAATTACTCCAACGTAGGTGTATCTAAACTTCCGACTTGTACATGGCGGAGGCTTAATCAAGCTAGTCATCTTGATTACTTTTTTTTATGTCCAGTAAAAAAAAGTGTTGGTAGGGGACAGAATGCGGTTTGACCATCACATAATTAGCATAAATTTACTGTTACAGAATTTCCACGTGGGCAAGGATATTGGAAATTGAATCAAAGCCTACTGGATGATAACAGAATCATTTTAACTGACTTTTTCTGACATAACATAGGCACAGTAGATCCCCTTATTGTATGGGACATTTTAAAATGTACCTTTAGAGGCCATGCAATTCAGTAATTAACTATAAAACAAAAGCAATTTAGGTCAAAAGAGTCCAATTTTACAAAGGAAATGGAAGGACTAACAGTACAGACAGATAGCAATAAAACTGTACCATAGAGTCTCAGAGTAAGTTAGAGGAAAAACAAAAGGAAATGGAGTAACTTATTCAATAAAGATCCAGTGTAATATATTATAAAAATAATGCGAACTGGATGGAATATTGGGAAAAATGCACCGAATTCTTATTCAATCTTCAATATAGAAATGCTACCGAAAATGATTTACTGACAATTGTTACAAATGATGGAGTCACCCATGATTCACCAATCAATATTTAGAAAGAGGAAGTAAAGCATATGTTTTCCTCCTCCAACTCCACTAACAAAAGCTAAATGTATGGATTTTTTTCCTATTAATGTAAAAGTAACATGTGTACAGAAAGACCAATGTGAAGGACAAATTACAAAGGAGGAACGTCTTAATGCAATTACAGTGGCTTGCGAAAGTATTCACCCCCTTGGCATTTTTCCTATTTTGTTGCCTTACAACCTGGAATTGACATGGATCTTTGGGGGGTTTGTATCATTTGATTTACACAAGATGCCTACCACTTTGAAGGTGCAAAATATTTTTTATTGTGAAAGAAACAAGAAGTCAATAAATTTGTAGAGACACCTTTTGCAGCAATTACAGCAGCAAGTGTCTTGGGGTATGTCTCTATAAGCTTGGCACATCTAGCCACTGGGATTTTTGCACCTTCTTCAAGGCAAAACTGCTCCAGCTCCTTCAAATTGGATGGGTTCCGCTGGTGTAAGCAATCCTTAAGTCATACCACAGGTTCTCAATTGGATTGAGGTCTGGCCTTTGACTAGGCCATTCCAAACCTCCGTTCCAGTCTCAAATCTCTAGATGATTGAAACAGGTTTCCCTCAAGAATTTCCCTGTATTTATCACCATCCATCATTCCTTCAATTCTGACCAGTTTCCCTGCCGATGAAAAACATCTCCACAGCATGATGCTGGATGGTGTTCTCGGGGTGATGTGAGGTGTTGGGTTTGCACCAGACATAGCGTTTTCCTTGATGGCCAAAAAGCTACATTTTAGTCTCATCTGACCAGAGTACCTTCTTCCATATGTTTGGGGAGTCTCCCAAATGCCTTTTGGTAAACACCAAACGTTTGCTAATTTTATTCTTTAAGCAATGTCTTTTTTCTGGCCACTCTTCCGTAAAGCCCAGCTCTGTGAAGTGTACGGCTTAAAGTGGTCCTATGGACAGATACTCCAATCTCTACTGTGGAGCTTTGCAGCTCCTTCAGGGTTATCTTTGGTCTCTTTGTTAACTCTCTGATTAATTCCCTCCTTGCCTTGTCTGGGAGTTTTGGTGGGCAGCCTTCTCTTGGCAGGTTTGTTGTGGTGCCATATTCTTTCCATTTTTTAATAATGGATTTAATGGTGCTCCGCGGGATGTTCAAAGTTTCTGATAATTTCTACAACCCAACCCTGATCTGTACTTCTCCACAACTTTGTCTCTGACCTGTTTGGAGAGCTCCTTGGTCTTCATGATGCTGCTTGTTTGGTGGTGCCCCTTGCTTAGGAGTGTTGCAGACTCTGGGGCCTTTCAGAATAAGTGTACAGTCATGGCCAAAGGTTTTGAGAATGACACAAATATTAATTTCTACAAAGTTTGCTGCTTCAGTGTCTCTAGATATTGATTTCAGATGTTGCTATGGAATACTGAAGTATAATTACAAGCATTTCATAAGTGTCAAAGGCTTTTATTGACAATTACATGAAGTTGATACAAAGAGTCAATATTTTCAGTGATGACCCTTCTTTTTCAAGACCTCTGCAATCCGCCCTGGCATGCTGTCAATTAACTTCTGGGCGACATCCTGACTGATGGCAGCCCACTCTTGCATAATCAATGCTTGGAGTTTGTCAGAATTTGTGGGTTTTTGTTTCTCCACCTGCCTCTTGAGGATTGACCACAAATTCTTAATGGGATTAAGGTCTGGGGAGTTTCCTCGCCATGGACCCAAAATATCGATGTTTTGTTCCCCGAGCCACTTAGTTATCACTTTTGCCTTATGGCAAGGTGCTCCATCATGCCGCAAAAGGCATTGTTCGTCACCAAACTGTTCCTGGGTAGTTGGGAGAAGTTGCTCAAGGAGGATGTGTTGGTACCATTCTTTATTCATAGCTGTGTTCTTAGGTAAAATTGTGAGTGAGCCCACTCCCTTGGCTGAGAAGCAACCCCACACATGAATAGTCTCAGGATGCTTTACTGTTGGCATGACAAAGGACTGATGGTAGCGCTCATCTTGTCTTCTCCGGACAAGCTTTTTTTCCGGATGCCCCAAACAATCGGAAAGGGGATTCATCAGAGAAAATGACTTTACCCCAGTCCTCAGCAGTCCAATCCCTGTACCTTTTGCAGAATATCAGTCTGTCCCTGATGTTTTTCCTGGAGAGAAGTGGCTTCTTTGCTGCCCTTCTTGAAACCAGGCCATCCTCCAAAAGTCTTAGCCTCACTGTGCGTGCAGATGCACCACACCTGCATGCTGCCATTCCAAGCTCTGTACTGGTGGTGCCCCGATCCCACAGCTGAATCAACTTTGGGAGACGGTACTGGTGCTTGCTGGACTTTCTTGGGCGTCCTGAAGCCTTCTTCATAACAATTGAACCGCTCTCCTTGAAGTTCTTGATGATCGGATAAATGGTTGATTTAGGTGCAATCTTACTGGCAGCAATATCCTTGCCTGTAAAGCCCCTGTAAAGGTGGAATTTATTTAACTAATTATGTCACTACTGAAGGTAATTGGTTGCACCAGATCTTATTTAGGGGCTTCATAGCAAAGGGTGTGAATACATTTGCATGCACCACTTTTCCGTTAAAAAATATATATATATTTTATTTTTTTAAACATCAAATTTTTTAATTTCACTTCACCAATTTGGACTGTTTTGTGTATGTCCATTACATGAAATCCAAATAAAAATCAAAAAATGTATAGCTAAATGCTTAGCGCATAGAAGGAGAAGGAGAGTTTATAAGGGAGTGCATAGGAGATGTTGTACCTACTGTGACTATGCAATCCTACCTTAACCAGAAACCGGGGATAGATAGCGACATTCGCGCAAAACTGAAAGAGCGAACCACCGCATTTAACCTTGGGAAGGTGAGGTGACTGGGAATATGGCTGAATATAAACAGTGTAGTTATTCCCTCCGCAAGGCAAGCGAAATATCAGTATAGAGACTAAGTGGTGTCGCAGTTCAACAGCTCAGACACGAGGCACATGCGGCAGGATCTACAGACATTCACGGACTACAAAAGGAAAACCAGCCACATTATGGACACCGACGTCTTTCTTCCAGACAAACAAAACACCTTCTTTTCCCGCTTTGAGGATAATACAGTGCCACCGACGTGGCCCGCTGCCAAGGACTGTGGGTTCTCCTTCTCTGTGGCCAACGTGAGTAAGACATTTAAACGTGTTAACCCTATCCGCGTCCTCAGAGCATGCGCAGACCAGCTGGCTGGTGTGTTTACGGACATATTCAATCTCTCACTCTCCCAGTCTGTTGTCACCACATGCATCATGATGGCCACCATTGTTCCTGTACCCAAGAAGGCAAAGGTAACTGAACTAAATGACTATCGCCCAGTAGCACTCACTTCTGTCATCATGAAGTGCGTTGAAAGGCTAGTCAAGTATCATGTCACCTCCACCTTACCTGTCACCCTAGACCCACTTAAATTTGCTTACCGCTCCACAAGGTCCACAGGCGATGCAATCGCCATCACACTGCACACTGCCCTATTCCATCTGGACAAGGGCAAAACCTATGTAAGAATGCTGTTCATTAACACCATAGTAGCTCATCATTAAGCTTGAGGCCCTGGGTCTCAACCCCACCTGCATCCTGGACTTCCTGTTGGGCCGCCCCCAGGCGGTGAAGGTAGGAAATAAAATCTCCATTTCAGTGATCCTCAAAACCGGGGTCCCACAAGGGTGCATGCTCAGCCCCCCCCCCGTACTCCCTGTTCACTCAAGACTGTGTGACCATGCACGCCTCCAACTCAATCATCAAGTTTGCAGATGACACAACAGCAGTAGGCTTGATTATCAACAACGACGAGACAGCCTACAGGGAGGAGGCGAGGGCATCTCTCACTCAACATCAACAAAACAAAGGAGAAGATTGTGGACTTTAGGAAACAGCACATATCCACATTGATGGGACAGCAGAGGAGAAGGTGGAAAGTACACATCATGGACAAACTGAAATGGTCCACCCACACAGACAGTGTGGTGAATGAAGAAATGTGGCTTGTCACCTAAAACCCTCACAAGCTTTTACAGATGCACAATCGAGAGTCTCCGGTCAAGCTGTACGGCAACTGCACCGCCCACAACCGTAAGGCTCTCCAGAGGGTGGTGCGGTCTGCATAACGTATCAACGGGGGCAAAATACCTGCCCACCAGGACACCTACAGCACCCGATGTCACAGGAAGGCCAAAAAGATCATCAAGAACAACAACCACCAGAGCCACTGCCTGTCCAGCCCACTACCATCCAGAATGTGAGGTGTGATCTCCAGTGAACCAGTGGACAATAACAGGTGCATCAAAGCTGGGACTGAGAGACTGAAAAACAACTATCTCAAGGCCATCCCTAATACAGAGAGGCTGCTGCCTACATACAGGCTTGAAATTATTGTCCACTTTAATAAATGGATCACTAGTCACTTTAATAATGCCACTTTCATAATGTTTACATATCTTGTATTACTCATCAGTATGTATAGTATATACTGTTTTTTTATACATTCTATTGTATCTTGCCAATGCCACTCTGTCGTTGCTCATTCTTATATTTATATGCATTTATATTCGTATTCGTTTACTTAGATTTGTGTACATTAGGTAGTTGTTTTGGAATTGTTAGATTACATGTTAGATATTGCAGCACTTTCGGAACTAGAAGCACAAGCATTTCGCTACACAAATTGGTTGTAATTTGGTTGTAAAATCAGTTTAATCCACCCGAAAAGACAGAACAAATAACACAACAAAAATTGAATATACTCAAATATACTAATTGATAAAAGAATGACATTTTTCGATAACATTTTGAAAAAGGTATAATCTTTGTAAATGATATCATACATAGGACTGGTGGAGTTATGTCACACATGACATTGAAATGTCTGCTCTACCCAAAATTACAACCAACTAATTGCAGCTTTACTGCAAAAATGAAAGAGGCAAGTGAAATGGGAAAAAGTAAAGAACTTGTATTTTGGCCCTGCATTAAAGACCAAAATTGGTTATGAATAAAAATATATTCCAGTTTAATTTAAGGAACCAAAAATTGACAGCTGTTCCATATAAATAGCAAAATAGTTGGGAAGAGATTTTCGATGTACCGATTCCATGGCACATGGTTTATGAATTGACACACAAAACGACACCAGATTCAAAACTTCAAATTTTTCTATTTAAATGATTATACAAAATGATTGCAGCCAATAGAATGATATAATATATATATATATATATATATATATATATATATATATATAGATATATATATAGAGTGCCTTGCGAAAGTATTCGGCCCCCTTGAACTTTGCGACCTTTTGCCACATTTCAGGCTTCAAACAAAGATATAAAACTGTATTTTTTGTGAAGAATCAACAACAAGTGGGACACAATCATGAAGTGGAACGACATTTATTGGATATTTCAAACTTTTTTAACAAATCAAAAACTGAAAAATTGGGCGTGCAAAATTATTCAACCCCTTTACTTTCAGTGCAGCAAACTCTCTCCAGAAGTTCAGTGAGGATCTCTGAATGATCCAATGTTGACCTAAATGACTAATGATGATAAATACAATCCACCTGTGTGTAATCAAGTCTCCGTATAAATGCACCTGCACTGTGATAGTCTCAGAGGTCCGTTAAAAGCGCAGAGAGCATCATGAAGAACAAGGAACACACCAGGCAGGTCCGAGATACTGTTGTGAAGAAGTTTAAAGCTGGATTTGGATACAAAAAGATTTCCCAAGCTTTAAACATCCCAAGGAGCACTGTGCAAGCGATAATATTGAAATGGAAGGAGTATCAGACCACTGCAAATCTACCAAGACCTGGCCGTCCCTCTAAACTTTCAGCTCATACAAGGAGAAGACTGATCAGAGATGCAGCCAAGAGGCCCATGATCACTCTGGATGAACTGCAGAGATCTACAGCTGAGGTGGGAGACTCTGTCCATAGGACAACAATCAGTCGTATATTGCACAAATCTTGCCTTTATGGAAGAGTGGCAAGAAGAAAGCCATTTCTTAAAGATATCCATAAAAAGTGTTGTTTAAAGTTTGCCACAAGCCACCTGGGAGACACACCAAACATGTGGAAGAAGGTGCTCTGGTCAGATGAAACCAAAATTGAACTTTTTGGCAACAATGCAAAACGTTATGTTTGGCATAAAAGCAACACAGCGCATCACCCTGAACACACCATCCCCACTGTCAAACATGGTGGTGGCAGCATCATGGTTTGGGCCTGCTTTTCTTCAGCAGGGACAGGGAAGATGGTTAAAATTGATGGGAAGATGGATGGAGCCAAATACAGGACCATTCTGGAAGAAAACCTGATGGAGTCTGCAAAAGACCTGAAACTGGGACGGAGATTTGTCTTCCAACAAGACAATGATCCAAAACATAAAGCAAAATCTACAATGGAATGGTTCAAAAATAAACATATCCAGGTGTTAGAATGGCCAAGTCAAAGTCCAGACCTGAATCCAATCGAGAATCTGTGGAAAGAACTGAAAACTGCTGTTCACAAATGCTCTCCATCCAACCTCACTGAGCTCGAGCTGTTTAGCAAGGAGGAATGGGAAAAATGTCAGTCTCTCGATGTGCAAAACTGATAGAGACATACCCCAAGCGACTTACAGCTGTAATCACAGCAAAAGGTGGCGCTACAAAGTATTAACTTAAGGGGGCTGAATAATTTTGCACGCCCAATTTTTCAGTTTTTGATTTGTTAAAAAAGTTTGAAATATCCAATAAATGTTGTTCCACTTCATGATTGTGTCCCACTTGTTGTTGATTCTTCACAAAAAATACAGTTTTACATCTTTATGTTTGAAGCCTGAAATGTGGCAAAAGGTCGCAAAGTTCAAGGGGGCTGAATACTTTCGCAAGGCACTGTATATATATATATGGAGTATACAATCTTTCCAGCTCTGCAGATTTTGCTTTTGTTTGTTAGGCTACTGTGCAGTCTGACAAGTAAACATAGCCTACAATACATACTGTAGTAAACGTGGGAAAGTGCCTAATTCCTTACCTAAGGGAGAGCAGGCCATGTCTGTACTGTAATGCAGGCACGCGGGAGACCGGGGCTCGATTCCCCGATGTGGCAGAAGGAGTAGGCTGTCCTTGTAAATAGGAATTTGTTCTTAACTGATTCCATATGTGAATCAGATTGTGTCTGTTAAATGTATATAATATGTATAAGCTGGAAGTAGACGCCTAAGTGTTATTTTTTATTGGTTTACTCCAATTATGGGAGGAGTGGTTGGGTTTGCGGAGAATAATAAAGGAAAATATCTTTTAAAAAGATATGTATATTTATACATGTGTATTTGTATGTATATGTACAGTATGTGTATATGTATGCATGTTTATGTATATATATATATGTGGGTATGTGTATGTACAATATGTATACATATATATATATATTTACCCCCCAAAATATAAAGGGGATTGGAAATGATGCAGACATTTACATTGATGGAAGCGATAATCTAGCCGCAATATTAAAGCTGATCCACCTATGAAAAAAATGGACACCTATGATGTGTGTAAAATAGTTTTTTGAAGGTTGTACTGATTATAATGAACTAATGCTAAGCTATTTGCCAGCTATGTGTGGCGCCATGTTTGTTGACATTATACAATGCATTCTGGGTGTCATGTAAAGACCAAAGATGCCATAATGAGGTGATGGAATGATTCACTCATCTTTCGAATAAACTTCCGGAAGTGAATGAAGGGAAGTGAATGATCACAGACAACTCACCCCTTCAACATGCATACTGCAAACAGACCAAACTCATCTTGTCTCCTCTTATTATCTTTGGTTGACGCAAAAAACAAACATGGTGGTGTGCACAAACTACCCATCATCGGATTACTTGAAAATGTTTTAATCAATTATTTTGATAAATGTTGAGCTAACTTGTGATGTAATGAATTATATATAGCAATTGATATTAGCAAATTCATATTGTGATTTCTGTCAGCCTAGAGTTATCTAAATATGACCGATTGTGTTATGTCAATATTTCCTCAGTTAGCGCAAGGACTAATGTTGCTTACATTTTCCGGTTTGGATGATTGTGTATGCTGTTGCTACTTCTATGCATGTCTGAACATTGCATCCACAATAAACTTGTCACATTCAGGACATAACTTTGTAAGGAATGTGTTTGTGCAAAATGTTTCTGTGAAAAATCCAGTGTGGCAAGCTCAAATGCTGACTGTTGCGTCAATCGAAACTGGACGTTCTAAATAAGCGCTCTAATCAAACCAGTCTGAGCGTATGCTCCAGGGACCACTATAGACAAAGGAGATGATTGTGGACTACAGGAAAAAGAGGACTGAGCATGCTCCCATTCTCATCGACGGGGCGGCAATGGAGCATGTTGAGAGTTTCAAAGTTCCTTTGTGTCCACATCACCATGACAGTCATGAAGCAGCCACAACAAAACCTATTCCCCCTCAGGAGACTGAAAAGATTTGGAAAGGGTCCTCAGATCCTCAAAAAGTTCTACAACTCCACCATCGAATGCATCCTGATTGGTTGCATCACTGCCTGGTATGGCAACTGCTCGGCCTCCGACCACAAGGCAGTACAGAGGGTTGTGCGTACAGCCCAGTACATCACTGGGGCCAAGCTTCCTGCCATCCAGGACCTCTATACCAGGTGATATAAGAGGAAGGCCATAAAAATCTCTGTAATTGCAAACAAAGGTTCCTGTACCAAATATTAAGTTCTGCTTTTCTGATGTATCAAATACTTATGTCATGCAATAAAATGCAATTAATTACTTAAAAATCATACAATGTGATTTTCTGGATTTTTGTTTTAGATTCCGTCTCTCACAGTTGAAGTGTACCTATGATAAAATTCCAGACCTCTACATGCTTTGTAAGTAGGAAAACCTGCAAAATTGGCAGTGTATCAAATACTTGTTCTCCCCACTGTATATCTCACTAGTTCAGAATATGTAAGCCTCCATATATCCACTAGTTCCAATTATCCGTGACATCCGTGATTACCTTAAGAGCATGAAGGTGATAGTTTGTAGTGTGATTTCCTTTACGGTTCATTGAGGTATTTAAAACAGCATTATAATCTTCCACTATAATATTAGAGTCTTGTATTGCTTGTAGGGTTGATAATTTATTATACACTGCTCAAAAAAATAAAGAGAACACTTAAACAACACAATGTAACTCCAAGTCAATCACACTTCTGTGAAATCAAACTGTCCACTTAGGAAGCAACACTGATTGACAGTGAATTTCACATGCTGTTGTGCAAATGGAATAGACAACAGGTTGAAATTATAGGCAATTAGCAAGACACCCCCAATAAAGGAGTGGTTTTGCAGGTGGTGACCACAGACCACTTCTCAGTTCCTATGCTTCCTGGCTGATGTTTTGGTCACTTTTGAATGCTGGCGGTGCTTTCACTCTAGTGGTAGCATGAGACGGAGTCTACAACCCACACCAGTGGCTCAGGTAGTGCAGTTCATCCAGGATGGCACATCAATGCGAGCTGTGGCAAGAAGGT
The DNA here is from genome assembly GCF_018296145.1 of Oncorhynchus tshawytscha. Lineage (NCBI taxonomy): Eukaryota > Metazoa > Chordata > Actinopteri > Salmoniformes > Salmonidae > Oncorhynchus > Oncorhynchus tshawytscha. Next base: position 1,053,907 of record NC_056457.1, on the reverse strand, counting down.
TTGCTGTCTTTTTCAGCATAGTGTCCACAGCATGGAGGCGCTACCAGGAGACAGGCCAGTACATCAGGAGACGTGGAGGAGGCCGTAGGAGGGCAACAACCCAGCAGCAGGACCGCTACCTCCGCCTTTGTGCAAGGAGGAGCAGGAGGAGCACTGCCAGAGCCCTGCAAAATGACCTCCAGCAGGCCACAAATGTGCATGTGTCTGCTCAAACGGTCAGAAACAGACTCCATGAGGGTGGTATGAGGGCCCGACGTCCACAGGTGGGGGTTGTGCTTACAGCCCAACACCGTGCAGGATGTTTGGCATTTGCCAGAGGACACCAAGATTGGCAAATTCGCCACTGGCGCCCTGTGCTCTTCACAGATGAAAGCAGGTTCACACTTAGCATGTGACAGACGTGACAGAGTCTGGAGACGCCGTGGAGAACGTTCTGCTGCCTGCAACATCCTCCAGCATGACCGGTTTGGCGGTGGGTCAGTCATGGTGTGGGGTGGCATTTCTTTGGGGGGCCGCACAGCCCTCCATGTGTTCGCCAGAGGTAGCCTGACTGCCATTAGGTACCAAGATGAGATCCTCAGACCCCTTGTGAGACCATATGCTGGTGCGGTTGGCCCTGGGTTCCTCCTAATGCAAGACAATGCTAGACCTCATGTGACTGGAGTGTGTCAGCAGTTCCTGCAAGAGGAAGGCATTGATGCTATGGACTGGCCCACCTGTTCCCCAGACCTGAATCCAATTGAGCACATCTGGGACATCATGTCTCGCTCCATCCACCAACGTTGCACCACAGACTGTCCAGGAGTTGGCAGATGCTTTAGTCCAGGTCTGGGAGGAGATCCCTCAGGAGACCATCCGCCACCTCATCAGGAGCATGCCCAGGCGTTGTAGGGATGTCATACATGCACGTGGAGGCCACACACACTGAAAGTCAATATATATTTATATATATATATATATATATATATATATATTTTTTTTTTAAGAGTTCTTAACAGGGCGTGTTTTTTTTTGTTTACCCTCGCACTACTGAGCCTCATTTTGACTTGTTTTAAGGACATTACATCAAAGTTGGATCAGCCTGTAGTGTGGCTTTCCACTTTTGAGTGTGACTCGAAATCCAGACCTCCATGGGTCGATAAATTTGATTTCCATTGATAATTTTTGTGTGATTTTGTTGTCAGCACATTCAACTATGTAAAGAAAAAAGTATTTAAAAATAATATTTCATTCATTTAGATCTAGGATGTGTTATTTTAGTGTTCCCTTTATTTTTTTGAGCAGTGTACATATTTTTGAAGAAAGTTGATCATCATTATTTGGTCTGTAAAGGTTAATGAGCCATATCCGTTTATGGTCCAATAACATATTTAGAATCATACATCTACCTTGCGGACACAGTTGGACAATTTGTACATTCGGATCAAAATGACTGTTAATTAATATCTTCACCCCTTTTGAGAGTCTTTGCCCATGGGAGATGTATATTTTAGCCCCCCAGTCCTTTTTTCCACACAACTTCATCTAAAATTGTTGAATGACTTTCCTGTAAACAATAGATATTATATTTCTTCTCATTAAGCCAGGTAAATATTGTTAGTGTTTTCATATTATCTGCTAAGCCATTACAATTAAAACCTAAACCTATTGCAGGAGAACTTTCCTGCAATGCAGTGTATTTGAAGTTTAAAACAGCATATGAAGTTCTTAATTTCCACTTCGGAATATCCATTAATTAGAATAATTCACATTTCCAGTTGCTGTAGGATTATTTCCTGTTTTAGCAAACAGACTCAAATTAAGATCTGACAGCTGTAGAGACCAGTCTGACCAATAGGTCTTTACTTTAGGACCTTGGTGTGGTATGGCTACAATACGTTCACCTGGCTGTGATAGTGGTGTGGTCTGACTGCGATGTTTCAGTCGTAATGAGTACTCTGTGTTTGCATGAGCCTGTTTGGCTTCTTTTCCCTCTGTTTGTATTTTAAGAGCTGACCCTTCCTTTCAGCTTTTAGGACCAGCTGTGGCAACAGCCCATGTACTGTTTGGCTTGGACAAATAAGACCCTGTTTCACAAGTCTACTTTATCAGTGTGCTTGAGACATGTAAAAAACAAGGTACCGTGTGCCCGTGCTGTGAGTCAACATAAGGAGTTTATCATGGTACATTTGCCCAGGAATCCATCGGTTTACAGTGTTTTTCCTGTGCTTTTACAGCACAATGACCATGGAGGCTCCCATTATCCAGTTTAAGACAGATTGGGTTTCTTGCCTTTCTAATGTCCCTGTATGCATCCCAAATGGCACCATATTCCCGACATAGTGCACTACTTTTGACCAGAGCCCCATGGGCCATTACATAACGATCATTTAGACACAGCAGGTTATTGTCCAAGAGAGAACATTGTGTGGCATAGCACAGCTTAAATTGGCATATTGTAACTTCCAAGAAGTATTATATGCAGCTTGTCATGTGTTAAAGCAGAAGATAATATCAGAAAGAGATCGTATCTACTGTAAGTCATATGTTTTTGTGGTGTATTGCTCTACAGTTTTTCTCAGTATCCCCTACTGTAACAGATCTTCAGTGAGGTAATATTGGGCAGGCTGCATTGGCCCTGTCTGTTCCACAGCTCACAGCCCAAAGAGGGCATCAATCTTTTGCAAGCACTGTTATGTTCTCCTAACTTCTATATGTTTCAACTCAGTGCCTCTACCTCGGACTCTGCAGACCACCTCTCTCCTCCTCCCTCACTGACCAAAACCTGAGACTTGCCAGGTGTTTAAAAAATGTATGCGGGAATGCATCAACGTCGAAGGAGGGAGGAAAGCTGCAGGACTATACGGGTGTGTGTGTGTGTACAGATATGGATCATATCAAATCAAATTGTATTTGTCACATGCGCCGAATACAACAGGTGTAGACCTTACAGTGAAATGCTTACTTACAGGCCCTTAACAAACAATGCAGTTTTAAGAAAAATAGGTGTTAAGTAAAAAATGGAATAGTAAAAAATAAAAATAACAAATAATTAAAGAGCAGCAGGAAAATAACAGTAGCGAGGCTACTTACAGGGTGTACTGGTACAGAATCAATGTGCAGGTAGAGTTATTAAAGTGACTATGCATAGATAATAAGAGAGTAGCAGCAGCTTAAAATAGAGGTATGCAAATAGTCAGTCTGGGTAGCCATTGATTAGATGTTCAGTAGTCTTATGGCATGGGGGTAGAAACTGTTTAGAAGCCTCTTGGACCTAGACTTGGCGCTCCAGTACTGCTTGCCGTGAGGGAGCAGAGAGAACAGTCAATGACTATGGTGGCTGGAGTCTTCAACAGCTTTTAGGGCCTTCCTCTGACACCACCTGTTATAGAGGTCCTGGATGGCAGGAAACTTGGCCCCAGTGATGTACACACTACCCTCTGTAGTGGCTTGTGTTTGGAGGCCGAGCAGTCGCCATACCAGGCAGTGAAGTAGCCAGTTATGATTCTCTCAATGGTGCAGCTGTAGAACGTTTTGAGGATCTGAGGACCCATGCCAAAGCTTTTCAGTCTCCTGGGGGGGAATAGGCTTTGTCATGCCCTCCCCGTGACTGTCTTGGACCATTCTAGTTTGTTGTTGATGTGGACACCAAGGAACTTGAAGCTCTCAACCTACTCCACTACAGCCCTGTCGATGAGAACGGGGACGTACTCGGTCCTCCTTTTCCTATAGTCCACAATCATCTCTTTTGTCTTGATCATTTTGAGGGAGAAGTTGTTGTCCTGGCATCACACTGCCAGGTCTCTGACCTCCTTCCTATAGGCTGTCTCATTGTTGTCGGTGACACTGTTGTGTCATTGGCAAACTTAATGATGGTGTTGGAGTGGTGCCTGGCCGTGCAGTCATGAGTGAACAGGGAGTACAGGAGAGGACTGAGCACGCATCCCTGAGGGGTCCCCGTGTTGAGGATCAGCATGACAGATGTGTTGTTACCTACCCTTACCACCTGGGGGTGGCAAGTCAGGAAGTCCACGATCCAGTTGCAGAGGGAGGTGTTTAGTCCCAGGGTCCTTAGCTTAGTGATGAGTTTTTAGGGAATATGGTGTTGAACGCTGAGATGTAGTCAATGAATAGCATTCTCACACAGGTGTTTCTTTTGTCCAGGTGGGAAAGGGCAGTGTGGAGTGAAATAGAGATTGCGTAATCTGTGGATCTGTTGGGGCGGTATGCAAATTGGAGTGGGTCTAGTGTATCTGGGATAATGGTGTTGATGTGAGCCATGACCAGCTTTTCAAAGCACTTCATGGCTACATACTTGAGTGCTATGGGTTGGTAGTCAGTTAGGCAGGTTACCTTAGTGTCTTTGGGCACAGGTACTATGGTGTCTGCTTGAAACATGTTGGTATTACAGACTCAGTTAGGAACAGGTTGAAAGTGAAGATACTTGCCAGTTGGTCAGCACATGCTCACAGTACATGTCCTGGTAATCTGTCTGGCCCTGTGGCCTTGTGAATGTTGACCTGTATAAAGGTCTTACTCACATCGGCTACGGAGAGTGTGATCCGGAACAGCTGATGCTGTCATGCATGCTTCAGTGTTGCTTGCCTCGAAGTGAGCATAGAAGTAATTTAGCTCGTCTTGTAGGCTCTTGTCACTGGGCAGCTCTCGACTGTGCTTCCCTTTGTAGTCTGCAATGGTTTGCAAGCCCTGCCACATCCGACAAGCGTCGGAACCAGTGTAGTCCTTAGTCCTGTATTGACTCTTTGCCTGTTTGTTGCTTAATCGGAGGGCATAGCAGGATTTCTTATCAGCTTCCGGATTAGAGTCCTGCTCCTTGAAAGCAGCAGCTCTACTCTTTAGCTCAGTGAGGATGTTGCCTGTAATCCACAGCTTCTGGTTGGGGTATGTACGTACAGTCACTGTGAGGACGACGTCATCAATGTACTTATTGATGAAGCCAGTGACTGATGTGGTGTACTCAATGCCATTGGAAGAATCCCGGAACATATTCCAGTCTGTGCTATCAGAACAGTCCTGTAGTTTAGCATCTGCGTCATCTGACCATTTCTTTATTGGCCGAGTCACTAAAGGATGAGTGGCTCATTGTGTGTGTGTGCGTGTGGGCGCGTGCATGCATGTGTGTGTGTGCCCTAGGCTTCCTCTCTAATGTCTAGTCCTGTTATGATCTGATCCGAGTACAGTGGTACAGTTGCCCAGAGCAGGCTGTTTTCATCTGGAAGACATTATGGGATCATTTGCTAGACTGTCCAACACAACGCCTCAGAAAAACTTTCTCTTGCCAGCTGTATTAAATGCCCTATGGACTAAACCGTGTCTGTATGCACCTGCGGCTTACATACTGTATGTTGACCTCTGTGTGTGTGTTTGTGTGTCTGTGTGTGTCCTTGTTTGGGAGCCCTATGAGATGAGGACCTAAAGGCCCAGGACAGACAGACAGACACCATTCGAGAGTATAGAGGGGGATACCGTTCATATCAAAACACAGCCTGGACAATCCTCCTGCTGCCCTCCACTCATAATTTCTTTCCTCAGGCTCTACCAAGTTACATTTGGACCCCCCCACACACACACAGAAAGTATCATAATTTGTTATGTTTTGTGTTGTTGTTGTTCCCCCTCATAGACAATAGGATCCAGCTGAGCTATGCCCAGACTATAACAGTCATTAATCTGTCTGCTCCACTCCAGCCCGGGTAGGCCAGTGCCGTGCCAATGGAGCACACACACTCCCTCCCGCAGCGCTAATGGTGAAAATGGTCTGCCAATCCAGAGGGCAAATTAAAAGCAAAAAGGGATGAATCTAATTCTCCCCGACTTTCGCTTCAGTGCCTCCAAATGTATTGCCCTGCCTTCGTACTGCGGGGAGAGAGAGAGAAAGCAATCCTACAGTGACAAATAGGAACATTAGCCCACCTCACACAGCCCAGGAGGAGGCGATGAACCACACTCTAACAATATAACAGGTTTTTAAATGCCTTGAGCTTTTCCTTAGAAATGATTGTCTCTCTATAGCTCTATCTAAAAACATAGAACGATATGTTGTGATATATGGAATATGATCCAGGTAAAGGAATAATGTTATGAAATGCCGTTAAGCTTGATACAAGACGTTACAGTTTCTTTATCAGGTCCATTTATAAACATAACCCATGGCCTAGTGGAAAGCAATGAAACCAATGTTGTTTTATATTCCCTCCTTTGGCAGAACTGTGTCAAAAGAAACGGTCAAAGAGAGCATTCCAAATGGCAGCCTATTCCCTTTATAGTGCACTACATGTGGCCTGGTCAATAGTAGTACACTATAGGGAAAAGGGTGCCATTTGGGACAGAGACCATGTCTGTTCTCTAGTGTTTCTCTTTCGAGACCTGTCGCAAGGGCTAACGATCACACCAAAAACATGTCACCTCCAAACATTTAAAAACAACTCTCTGGGTTAAACTAACTAAACTGGTAAAGCCCAAACAACAAAAGAGATCTGTGACAGCTCAGCTCAGTGAGGCCTAGCCTGCATCCCAAAATGGCACCCTATTCCCTATATGTGGTGAGCTACTTTTGACCAGAGCCCTGTGGGCCCTGATCAAAAGTAGTGCACTACATAGTAAATAGGATGCTATTTTAGACGCAACTCCAGAGAGGCCTAAATGGGGTTTACAGGAAAAGCCTGTTGTCGGCTGTCAAGAAATCCGTCTCGGAGATCTGAAATCCTGCTCAAGTGCTAGCTAGACATCAGGGCTAACAAACTGTCACTTAGGACTGGAGCATAACATCATTACCGTTTGTACAATGAGGCCGCCGGCTGAGACAAAGTATTTTTTTTTTGAGCCTGGCAGGGACATACCTCACCGATTCAGATGGACTGCTCTTACCGTCTTTCTCCAGCATGGGATATTCATTAACCAAAACTATAATAATAGTCTCACCCTCCTCACTCTCCTCACTCCTCCCCCGTCCTCAGTGCCATCCAGGTTTGTATAATGAACTGTCAGTCGCTGAGTCTGACGACGGGGAGGGAATGGTGTGGGCAGCAACAGACTCTACATTTAAACGTCCGACTCCGACCGGAAATGAAAACACACCCTAGTGGAGTTATTATGATTGGTGACTGCGGAGCGGCACGGAACGGGAAGAGTAGTAAAGACCCGCAGTTCCCTGAACTGAAATGTAAACCAGCCCAGCCTAGCTCAGATCAGCCCATTGCAAAACCCAGCCGCTCATATTTTTTAGATGCAACTGGCTGGTGTCTGCAGTGTCTGCTCTTATACACAAGTCATTATCATTAACATTGATGGATCTAGTGCGCCTCCATCCATTAGGTTCCCCCTAATGACGCGGTTGAAAGATCCTGCATATGTGCTCTACCCAACAATCAGATAAATGAATTGGAGCATTTAGACCTAATTATTGCATCTCACACAACACAATAATCCTTTATTTAGGAAATATGAGACAGCGAGCAGACAGATTGGAGAGAAGTTGGCGAGCCTGAATGGGGGGGTCTTGCTTTGCTTTAAGTTGGTTCACGCTGCAGTGGAAGGGTAGCGTAAGGGAGAGAGAGCAAAAGAGAGAAATTGAGAGAGATATAGAGAGAAAGAGGGAGAGAGAGAGAGAGAGAGAGGAAGGGGGAGAGATGGAAAGGGAGAGCGAGCATGAGAGAGATGGGAGGGGATATAAATCAACCACAAAAACTCCTACTGTTAGCAGGGCCCTCTAAACTCTATGTCCTTGTTGCACATGTGAGGGTTTGTGCTGTCTGCTGTTTTGGAAAGATCATTATGTCACGAAAACATGATTACAGAAACTTGGAACATTGTGTAATATAATGGTTTGCTGTAAAATGGTTGTAAATGATTAGCTAGCAATGGCCTAGTTGAAACTGTGACTATGAGATAGCTCTGACTCAAGTTTGTTGCCTCAAGTGCTGAATGACATTCTGATACACAGTGGTACATTCACTGTCAAATAAATAGTTAATGTCACGACGACACACACACTCTAAGAATATATAAGAGACATTATGACCAGTTGTTCCATGAGCCATAAATCAATCCACTCTGGATAAACACCCTTAGACTTGATCTAATCACTAAATGTATAGAGCACATGCTTTGTAAAGGACAGGCTCAAAGTGCAAACAAACACCTTCATTCCTTCCCACCCTTAATCATCACCTTTCAATGTTTATTCTATGGGTTAAACATTTAATGGAAGCAGTGTTTATAGTACAGATTGATGAGTATGGGCTTGTATTTTGCCCATATTACAATCCATTCATTTTCCATAGTACATCTTGTTATCATGAATAAAGCAGGAATGAATAACTACAAATAATTAGTGAATCGCCCAGGGCAGAATGGAAATATGCATTTAGCACTTGCTCCTTTTCAAGTCAGCGCCTGAAATTAAATCACTTAGCTCGGCTACAATACGGCAGTGTTTCTGTGCATATTTGTAGAAGAATGTTGTTATGAATATTCAGGTACTCACGGAGCTGTCACTGAATACCCCAGCAGCTGGTTTTCTAGGAAATGCATGATAACATTACCTGGGGGTTGGGTGACATTGAATAACCTAAATGATTAGTAACTGACTAAATTACTCAACAATTCCCACATACTGAAGTCCAGCCTCATGTCTTGCAACACAGCCTTTACTGTACAAAACCACACCTTGGTTCAATTTCACAATTTAACACAACAGAGTAACTAGCAACCTTATCAAAAAGAGAAAGAGAGAAAAGCGCTCATTGGAAAAGAGAGACAGAAGAGTGGAATACAATAAGGTAGACACAGACAGTGGCAGAGTAGCAGGTACTCATGTGGTCTGTGTCAGTGAGCCATTACTGAGAGAACAGCACCCATTTGTCGCACCATGACATCTGAGAGCCCTGTGGTGACAGAGGAGAGAAGGAGAGGCGAGGAGGGGAAGAGAGTAGAAGAGAGAAGAGAGGAGTCTCCATATAATCCTACTCATCCATGTGATTAAGATAAAATCAAATAAATGTAAATGTTATTAGTCACATGCGCCAAATACAACAGTGAAATGCTTACTTACAAGCCCTTAACCAACAATACAGTTTTAAGAAAAATACCCCCCAAAAATACTATAAGAAATAAAAGTAACAAATAATTAAAGAGCAGTAGTAAAATAACAATAGCGAGGCTATAGACAGGGGGTACCGGTACAGAGTCAATGTGCTGATATGAAGCTGATATGATGAATACTATGACGAATACATACAAAACGAGGAGAAAAAAAATAAAAGACGAGGTGGAAGAGGAAAAAAGTGGTCAGCTGTAAAATATGGGCTCGTGACCAGACAAGATACTGTATGATTTCTGATGTGACAGCCAGCACTGCAAGCAAAACCTATGTAAAAAATAAAATAAAATAAAAAAAACTTTATGGGCCATTTATTGACTACTGTGAGATGCATTCTCCCTCCCTCCCTCGTGGGTAATGAGCTGTGTGTATTCTGCACAGTGGATTCTAAGGGTGGAGGGAGGAACGGGGGAGGAACGGTGTCAAACAGAGGTAAAGCCTGTTTCAAACTGTTTCAAGGCTGGGTGCCGTTTCAAGACTCTTTCCTCTCCACAATGAGGAGAAAGAAAGAAGAGGATAGGAAAAGAGAAAGGGAGTTGGGTAGAGAGATTAAGGAGAGCGAGAGACATAGAGGAGAGGTAGCACAAGAGACAGAGAGAGCAAGAGAGAGAGGTAGTAGTAGTAGGCTAATTGGTGACAACATGAAAAATGCTGGCGGCCTGGAGGAGCAGTGTCATGTGAAGGATTCCTGCCGGGCAGAGCAGACAGGATAGACCAAGCTAGGCCTCTCTCGTCTCTCTCCCAGCTGTCCCCTGATTATTTTATCTGGCTCCGCACTGACTATAGAGCTGGTGGGCAATAGCAATAAATGCTTATTTAATTAAAAGGTCCATCCGTCTCTCTCTTCCTCCCCATCCACCCTCTCCTCTCCTCCCAGAAGACTGCAACAGAGAAACAGCAGAGGTTTAGGGAAGGCCAGGCCCTGCTGCCCCTCAACCAGGTCAGAGAGATATACAGCCAGCTGGGAGAGGCTACAGAGCCTGTGATAAGACAGTGGCTGGCTGGAGAAAGGAGCAGGGAGGACAGGAGGACAAATGATTTTGGGCAGGGCGCCCTTTCTACTCTAACACACACACATACAGAGACACAAGCACACACACACATTTAAGACCGGCAGGCAGCTATTTCTACTCTTGACAGGAAGCGGAAGAGGATGACGATAACAAGCCGCAGTGATTTAGAATGTGTGTGCCAAATGTATTTTGGCGTGACCAGTTATTTGACTTATTGTCAAATAGCCAAGGACACTCACATCCTCTATCTGGTACGCTGATCCTCCCTAGTGATCATTCACCTCTCTTAGCTCCCTTCTCCCATCTGCATTTTCACACTAGCTATAGTATACTTTATTTTTTAAGTTTGTTTGGAAGCCAAATAGGCCATGCTGTAAAGTGTAAAGGGTGCCATTATGGAAGCAGTTTGTGTCCTCCTCTGGCCTCTGGAGGATCCATTGATGGTGGTGCGATGGGAGGGGGTGGCACCTGGGGTACAGGGGTAAAGTATGGCAATGGGAGACCACCATCACCCCATTGCAAAACAATTTGATCTTAAAAGCGTAGTATATTGAGGTGTAGAGTGGCCAAATGCACCATATATGTGCCTATTGAGGCTATTTAGGAAATATAATTATGCCGTGAGAAAAAGGCGGTAGCTTTTCTGGTTTACAAAGAAGAGATCAAGTGGGAAAGCCAACAAAGCGAGTATTTGAGGGGTTTGCTCTAAGTCAATCAGAGAGCAGTGGGGTCCAGAGGCATCCATCAAAGTCTTCTTTGCTGCTGCTGCTGCATGCAGCCAACCCACACACACACACACACAAACACGCAGACACACACACACACCCTTGTCAACCTACAGAGAGCTGTGGAGGTCGGGCCGGGGAAAGACCACACAAGCTATCGATGGACGGGCTGGCAAACCACCCCATGGGGTGCACAAACACACACACACACAGACAGGCAGAGAACGATGGACCACGGATGGTTGGAATGTGCTGGCCTGAAATAGGACGACTATCCTACCTACTGCAAAACAAACCCACTTGGATTCAGAGCCTCTCCTGGTTGATGCTGGAAGCTGGAAGAACAGCCCCCAGTCTCTGAAGGTGCATTTATATTTGGTCCGACAACTCGGCTGTTTATAATTATACCTCGAGTCCTCCATTCCTCGCCCCCCTGCAGCTCATAAAGCACTGAGGCTTTAGGGCAACCAGGCATGGAAGGAGCTGAAGACCAGGGCCACATCAATCAAACCTTGAGGGCCATTCAGGGCTACGCCACTAAACTAAACACGGCTGACGTGCCTGGACATGGTGTATTAAAGACTTCACAGACTCTACAGCTCCATCTGGCCTCATCAACAGGCCTCAACAACCTCCAACTGGTCTCATCAATTGAAAAAGGATTCCATGGACTCCACTCATTCCTCTAGGGACTGGGAGGGTGGATGGAGGGAGGAGAAGAAAGACATTGTGAGGTGCTGTTTTCTACTAATCCCCCCCTACTCCCACCAACATCCCATAATTACCACTCGTTTATTTCCCCTTTCGTTGTTTTGGAAACAGAGAGAAAGAGAGAGAGAGGAGGGGAAAACCTGTTGCTAATCACATCTATATCCAAAAAGAGCTTGAGTTGAGACTGAGTGCTCGTATGTCTTTGGAAACAGAACACCATTGAATTATGGCCTGAGAGTGTAATGCTTTTTCATCTTACGCTGGAAGGAAAACATTTTATGATTTTCTTACAGTCCAAAGATCTCTGTCCATGTTACCATGCTGTCCTCTAATCAAGGTTTGCATCCCAAATGGCACCCTATTCGCTACAAAGTGCACTACTTTTGACCAGGGCCCTATCTTTTGACCAGGGCCCACAGTGCACTAGGGAATAGGGTGCCATTTGGGATGCAACCATGGACTTGACCATAAAGCTCTTTTCCTGGGAGTCGGTTTCAGATAAAAGCAAAAGCATACTATAAGAAATCCCTCAGCTGTGCGGGCTGCGACTTCATCCACCAAAAATGTCCATATAGGGATGCTTGTATGGCTCTGGAGGGAAAAACAAAAAAGGCTGCTGCCAAAAAAAACTCAAGATACTCAATACTCCATCCTCAGTGAACATGGGAGGATTACTCCCCACATTAAAAATGAAATAAAAACCTAAAACTTGATATCTTTATATCGTTGTGTAGCAGAGTTATAGGTCTCCAGTTCAGTTTTTTTTACGACTGTGGCCCCTTACTCCTCTTATCCTTCCATTCCACTTCATCCCACTGTTTCATCTCCCCCTTCTTCTCCTCCTCTGAAGTGGAGTTCTCTCCTGCGGGGTAGAGGAGTGGCTCGCCTCCCAATCGCGGTGTGCGTGAGCTGGGTGCGCATGAATCAAAGTGGTGACAGAGCAGCAGGGAAGATGGCAGATGTCACAGTGAGAAAGCTTTTCAATCAAGCTGTCCTTCCAACACTGGCCAAGGTGAAAACTTCACCCCGGTAAACCCTTCTCCTCGGGGATAGACACACACACACACACACACACACACACACACACACACACACACACACAAACTAGGACTTTACAACCATTAACACTTTGAGTAACATGGAAGATTGATGAGAGAGAGAGAGAGAGAGAGAGAGAGAGGATTCCTACCCCACTCTGTTTTTCAGCCTTTTGTCCTCTAACTCATGACAGAGGTGAACCTCTCTTTTAAACATGACCCCAGAGAGATAGTTTAGACAGGGCTTTCATCTACTCGGAAATGCTAATTACACTAGTTATAATGGATCACCGGATGTGTCAGAGGTACTTCTGTATTCTGTGAATGTAGCAGAAGAAAATTGATTTCTGACGACATGTTTTCTATCATGGCAAGTTATGATTTGGGATAATTCATAGCAACTGTTAACAACTTCACTTGATGGAAATTGCTATCTGTCACGCCCTGACCGTAGAGATCTTTTTATTCTCTATGTTTTGTTGGTCAGGGTGTGACTCGGGTGGGAAAATATATGTGTCTATGTTTTGGTCGGGTATGGTTCTCAATTAGGGACAGCTGTCTATCGTTGTCTCTGATTGGGAATAATACTTAGGCAGCCTTTTTTCCTTTTGTATTTTGTGGGTAGTTGTCTTTGTTAGCGACCTGTATAGCCCTAGTAAGCTTCATGTTCGTTTTTGTTGTTTATTGTTTTGTTGGCGACATTTAAAAGAAAGAGAACGGCGATCGTGACACTATCAGTGGTGCTGTCACAATGTAGTTTGAGATACAATGTACTTCCTACTGTACAACACTGGAAACTGATGTTACGCAGAATTACCAGGTATATCATTTCAACCGCCATCGTCCTATAAGAAACAGTGCTGCTGCTCTCTTCATTTTGTCTCATTGTGCGGATCTGCCTCTGTTATTTGAACTCTGCTTTGATCTTGAAAAGCATAAATGCCTCACTGGTACATTCTTACATAAAAGACAACCATAAACAGCTATAAGTGTCTCAAACAATTTATAACAGCCCAAGCCTCTTCCCCTGGCCCTGAGAGGTCACAGCCTGCCAGCCCATTTTAAAAGGCATGACCTTGCTGATGGAGGATAAAAAAAAGGCCTTGTTACATTCCTGCCTTATTTATTTGTGTCCATGACAACGGCTGATGGACGATCACGCAACCCACTCACAAGTTTTCCTCATTTGCTTGTGCAGTGGTGGAGCGTGAGAGGGGCCTTTAATCCCAAATGGCACTTTATTCCCTTAATAGTGCACTACTTTTAACCAGGGCACATAGGAGTCTATTCAAAAGTAGTGCACTGTATAGGGAATAGGGTGCCATTTGGGACACATCCAGGGTGAGATAAGGGAAGTGAAGCACACTTTATTCAGGGAATTTTTTGGGAGAGATAGAGCCTCTCCAGATAGGAGAGAGAACTCCCACTGATCCCAAAACCCATCAGGAAGCCTCAGATCCAGCCAGGCTGTATAGACGTTGTGTGGCAGTACCAGGGAAAGCAATCACAGCATTGAGTCCCATGCACACACCCTCTTCTTCCCCACAGTACCCCTCCTCTACTCTGAATAACTCAGTGGAACGAGTGGACTTTATTGTTAAACATGAGTGTTGTGTTATGGAGCTATGAGTCAGTCAGGGTGTCAGGATCCCTGCTTAACAAAATAACCCGTATGAAAAGAGAACTCTCCAGAACCAACAGGGGGCTGAGTACTACTTTCCCCTTTCCCTGCTGTAACTCATGTCTGCAATGTAGGTCTGTGTAGCCTGCTTCCCAAATGGCACCCTATTCCTTACATAGTGCACTACTTTTGACCAGAGCCCTATTGCACCTGGTCAAAAGTAGTGCACTATATAGGGAATAGGGTTCCATTTGGACGCAAGCCTGTAGTCCAGCAGGCCTGACCTAGACGAATGCCTGGCAGGGAGGGTGGAGAGTGGAGGGCAGCGGGGCAGGCAGGATGTACATTGTCTCAGGCCACAGAGGAGAGTGTTTGTCTTCCCAGCGGGGTATGTTGCTCTCCGAGGGGGCTACTAGACAGGAGAGGGGAGTGGGGTCATAATTAGAGAGGGGGAAAGGCTGCTTTTTCAAGCCTAGAATTATGGGCAGTCACAGTCAGGAGCGGGGAAGAGAGGAGAGCAAGTGGGGAGCTCACTTCAGAGCCATTGTGTGTGAGGCAAGCTGAAGCTTTCACTCACTCATTGACTGACTTTCTCACTCTCCTTCTCTCCACTCCTTTCTCACCACAAAGGGCAGACCTTCTTCAGAAGGCATTCCCCATTTATTTTCCCCCACCCTCCCCAGCTAGTATAATTGGTTCCTTGGAAGTTGTGTGAATGTACGTTTCTGGTTTCTCATTGGTTCTGGGAATGAAGCTATACGTTTTCTGACTGATAAAAGTGAAAAAAAAATTAACGTTCTGAGAACAGAAGTGAAAATGTTGCCTGTTCTGGGAACGCACATTTTTTTCAGGTTGCAGGGAGGTTCTGAGAATGTTTTACTATGGTTCCCTGAAAGTTTTTCTGGGAGGTTAAATTAACATTCTGGTAATTAAAAGTATAGCGTATTTGAAGGTAATTAAATAACGTTCTAAGAACATGTTCCAATAATAATTTTAATAACACTGCTAGCGTAATAACACTAATTGTATTGAACTCCAAGCACAGAAAGAACACATGGAAATGTGATTATTTTAGTCTATTCAAACAGATCCCAATTCAAAGGAAAAAAAGCACTCAAGAAGAACAGGTGTGGCCAATTAGTGGGCGTGGCCAACACACCTGAACACACTTAACAAGATAGTGGAAAGAGAGAGTTTAGTTGACGTTATGCTGAAGTACTGAAATTCCCACAGAAGAACATGGTTTCTTAACATTCCCCAAACTATTTGAGAACATTTCCAATGTCAAACCAGTTTCAGAACATTCCTAGAACCTTACCAAAATGTAAATGAAATTGTTAGAAAACATTCTGGTAAAGTAATGAAATATCAAGATAATGTTTTTTTTGTTGTCAAATTCCTTAAATGTGTTAAGAATGTTCCAAAGCCAAGCAACTATCCTACACCATTCTCAGAAGGTTGTGGGAAGGTTGTATGAAAATAACCATAGGACAACCACACTCTCACCAAGCTCTAAGAAACATATGGTTCTCAGAACGTTATGTGCTAGCTGGGATACCTCCTCGCTATCTCAGGACTGCACAGGCTGTCACATAGGAATTCACTGTTCTCTGAGCTCCAGCAGGGTAGCCTAGTGGTTAGAGCATTGGACTAGTAACTGAAAGGTTGCAAGTTCAAAACCCTGTGCTGACAAGGTACAAATCTGTTGTTCTGCCCCTGAACAGGCAGTTAACCCACTGTTCCTAGGCTGTCATTGAAAATAAGAATTTGTTCTTAACTGACTTGCCTAGTAAAATAAAGGTAAATTTAAAAAAAAAAATCACAGGCCAGGCAGAAAGTGAAAAGAGGGACAAGGGAATAGGGAGACTCAATCTCATATAAAAAGTATCCTATTCTCATCTCTCCACTTTAACCCATCTTTCTCGCAAAAACGTAGGAGAGGAAAGAGAGAAATTCTCATCTTCTACTTCATCAATCAATTTGAACCCCTCTTTCCCTCAAAAGGTAGCTCTACTCTACTGCACCATAGCTTCAAGGGGATTTCACAATGTGTAGGCCTAGAAAAAAATCTGTGTCTTTTTGTTTGGTCAGTGGATCCAAGCAGATCAATGATTCATTGTGCTGTCAAAAGCATATAATATCGGTGGCATGTTGATTCCAGCCAACGCAGCTTTCACAGAAAGCAACAACAACACAGTCAACAAGGTTTTTTAGCAAAGGTTTTCTAAGTCTCCCATTGAATGGGGTATGTTTGAATTTTACAGAATACGACCTCAATCTTCGAGAAAATCTCCTAATAAAAATGTTTATTAAAACAGAAAAAGACTGTTCAAATTATCATTCCACTTCCTATATGTGAAATACTCTATATATACAATATGTGTATATGGACACCCCTTCAAATTAGTGGATTTGGCTATTTCAGCCACACCCGTTGCTGACAGGTGTATAAAGTTGAGCACACAGCCATGCAATCTCCATAGACAAACATTGGCAGTAGAATGGCCTTACTGAAGAGCTCAGTGACTTTCAATGTGGCACAGTCATAGGATGCTATCTTTCCAACAAGTCAGTTCCTTGGATTTCTGTTCTGCTAGAGCTGCCCCGGTCAGCTGTAAGTGCTGTTATTGTGAAGTAGAACATTTTAGGAGCAACAATGGCTCAGCCGCAAAGTGGGAGGCCACACTAGCTCACAGAAAGGGACCGCCTAGTGCTGAAGTGCGTAGAACGTAAAAATTGTCTGTCCTCGGTTGCAACACTCACTGAGTTCCAAACTGCCTCTGGAAGCAACGTCAGCACAACAACTGTTCATCGGGAGCTTCACAAGCCTAAGATCACCATGCACAGTGCCAAGCATAGGTTGGAGGGGTGTATAGCTCACCGTCATTGGACACTGGAGCAGTGGAAATGCATTCTCTGGAGTGAGGAATCACAATTTTGGAATGAGATGTTCGACGAGCAGCTGTCCACATACTTTTGGTCATGTAGTTAATGTCTGTCACTTGTTTATGACTTCATATCCAGCCAAACATCCATTTCTCCATGACACGGCATAACTGCCACAACTACATGTCTGTCTAACACTTTATCAGATTGTAGTGAATTTAATAATTATCCAGAAGGCAAGCTCATAGAATATGCATTTACTCAATTTTGCCTTCTCGCCAAGAAAGCTGTTCATTCCACTGAAGATCAGAACTAATTTACTTAAAATATTTGTCTTGACGGACCGGGCTTTTACCTCAAACTTCTTAAGGTTTCTGTGAGAATACACATTAGTGCCATGAGAGTCTATATTACAGTGTGTGGAAAGGAATGTAATTCCTTCTTAAGGTTTCTGTGAGAATACACATTAGTGCCATGAGACTCTATATTACAGTGTGTGGAAAGGAATGTAATTCCTTCTTAAGGTTTCTGTGAGAATACACATTAGTGCCATGAGACTCTATATTACAGTGTGTGGAAAGGAATGTAATTCCTTCTTAAGGTTTCTGTGAGAATACACATTAGTGCCATGAGAGTCTATATTACAGTGTGTGGAAAGGAATGTAATTCCTTCTTAAGGTTTCTGTGAGAATACACATTAGTGCCATGAGACTCTATATTACAGTGTGTGGAAAGGAATGTAATTCCTTCTTAAGGTTTCTGTGAGAATACACATTAGTGCCATGAGAGTCTATATTACAGTGTGTGGAAAGGAATGTAATTCCTTCTTAAGGTTTCTGTGAGAATACACATTAGTGCCATGAGAGTCTATATTACAGTGTGTGGAAAGGAATGTAATTCCTTCTTAAGGTTTCTGTGAGAATACACATTAGTGCCATGAGAGTCTATATTACAGTGTGTGGAAAGGAATGTAATTCCTTCTTAAGGTTTCTGTGAGAATACACATTAGTGCCATGAGAGTCTATATTACAGTGTGTGGAAAGGAATGTAATTCCTTCTTAAGGTTTCTGTGAGAATACACATTAGTGCCATGAGAGTCTATATTACAGTGTGTGGAAAGGAATGTAATTCCTTCTTAAGGTTTCTGTGAGAATACACATTAGTGCCATGAGAGTCTATATTACAGTGTGTGGAAAGGAATGTAATTCCTTCTTAAGGTTTCTGTGAGAATACACATTAGTGCCATGAGACTCTATATTACAGTGTGTGGAAAGGAATGTAATTCCTTCTTAAGGTTTCTGTGAGAATACACATTAGTGCCATGAGAGTCTATATTACAGTGTGTGGAAAGGAATGTAATTCCTTCTTAAGGTTTCTGTGAGAATACACATTAGTGCCATGAGAGTCTATATTACAGTGTGTGGAAAGGAATTTAATTCCTTCTTAATGGTTTTGAGCCAATCAGTTGTGTTGGGACAAGGTAGGGGGTAAACAGAAGATAGCCCTATTTGGTAAAAGAACAGCTCAAATAAGCAAAAATAGATGAATGTCAGTCAATTCGGAACATTTTAAGAACTTTGAAAGTTTCTTCAAGTGCAGTCGCAAAAATCATCAAGACCTATGATGAAACTGGCTCTCATGAAGAACGCACAGGAATGGAAGACCCAGAGTTGCCTCTGCTGCAGAGGATAAGTTCATTAGAGTTACTAACCTCAGAAATTGCAGCCCAAATAAATGCTTCACAGAGTTCAAGTAAGAGACACAACATCAACTGTTCAGAGGAGACTGTGTGAATCAGGCTTTCATGATCGAATTGCTGCAAATAAACCATTACTGAAGGACACCAATAAGAAGAAGAGACTTGTTTGGGCCAAGAAACACGAGCAATGGACATTAGACCGGTGAAAATGTGTCCTTTGGTCTGGAGTCCAAATTGGAGATTTTTTGGTTCCAACCGCCGTGTCTTTGTGAGAAGCGGTGTGGGTGAACGGATGATCTCCGCATGTGTATTTCCCACCGTAAAGCATGGAGGAGGAGGTGTGATGGTGTGGGGGTGCTTTGCTGGTGACACTGTCTGTGATTTATTTAGAATTCAAGGCACACTTAACCAGCATGGCTACCACAGCATTCTGCAGCAATACGCCATCCAATCTGGTTTTGGCTTCGAGGGACTATCATTTATTTTTCAACAGGACAATGACCCAACACATCTCCAGGCTGTGTAAGGGATATTTGACCAAGAAGGAGAGTGATGGAGTGCTGCATCAGTTGACCTGACCTCCATAATCCCCCAACCTCAACCAAATTGAGATGGTTTGGGAAGAGTTTGACTGCAGAGTGAAGGAAAAGCGGCCAACAAGTGCTCAGCATATGTGGGAACTCCTTCAAGACTGTTGGAAAAGCATTCCAGGTGAAGCTGGTTGAGAGAATGCCAAGAGTGTGCAAAGCTGTGATCAAGGCAAAGGATGGCTATTTGATGAATCTCAAATATAAAATATATTTTGATTTGTTTAACACATTTTTGTTTACTATATGATTCACTATGTGTTATTTCATGGTTTTGATGTCTTCACTACATTGTAGAAAATAGTATAAATATAGAAAAACCCTTGAATGAGTAGGTGTTCTATAACTTTTGACCAGTAGTGTACATAGGGAATTGAGATGTAACCCTAACCTTCCAAACAAACCCGTTAGGGAGGGAGTGCCAGCAGTCACACATGTTACAACAGAGGTAGGCTCAGCCACTGATGGTTTTTACAAGCACTTTCAGCTTGATTCTTGTTTGGTTTGTTGATAACGGTCATGTAGGAGCACATGTATAGCATGTGTGTTCCATTTGGACCACTAATTAGATTGCAGGGGAGTGCACTGAGGCATGCATTGTAGCTGCCTGCTTCTCCCCTACCCGCTTGTCAATCAGATAAGGAAGGCAATGTCGCCATTCTGGTGCTGGCCATTATCAGTTACCAGTATGTAAGGGGTGTTTGTGTGAGTCGAGCTGCGACTAGACAGCCCATGGTAGTCTGATTACTGCTGTTGTACAAATCACATCAACCAACCGAACCGCTATCTACCAACAAAGACAGCACGGCCATGATGCACCTGCCTCTCCCTCTCAAGCCTTAATCGATTTAGATATGACATGTCCCTCTTGCTACTAACACAATAGCGGCATTCACTTTACAAAGCACCTCTGGGCTACTTGAGTTGAAACTTTTGGAATGAGAGTAATTGAATGACTGCATCTTAATAAACTGCACCCTATGGGCTCTGGTCAAAAGTAATGCACTATGTAGGGAATAGGGCTCCATTTGGCATCCAGACAATGTCACTGACCATCTTCCTCAGCCAGTCTGAAGTGAACACATAACAAGGTGAAATAGTGAAGTGGAACTAGTGAAAGTAAAGTCCCATGAAAACCGCTCCATTAAAACATTACATATGAAACAGTAGCAGACCAAGTAGAGCAGAGGAGAGGTGGTTAAAATAGAAGAGCCTTGAGATCAATCGGGCCATGTTTCTCCACTGTATGTAACTGTATCCCGGATGGCACCCTATTCCCTATGTGGTAGACTACTTTTCAATAGAACCCTATGGAAAACCCTATGGGCTCTGGTCAAAAGTAGTGCATTATGTAGGGAATAGGGTGCCATTTAGTATGCATACAACTGTGTGAACCACATGAGTCACTAGTGACTTGATTAAGTTTTACAGACGTCTCTGCAGATCAGTTGTTAGTGTGTTTCTCTCTAGCACTGAGGTTTATATCCCGTGACCACTCTATGGGCAGCATTACACAGTATTATACACATTACACCCTGGCTCCGCTCCAAACATAACAAGCACATTTGGCAACGGTAGGGACAAGAAAAATAACATGCTCTTTATCTACAACTAACAAATGTACAGGCAGACAAGCAATTGACGGCATGGCAGTTCAGTCCCCACTTGGAAAACAGAAAACTTTAATCGACCTTGGATTGAAACGAACGGCAGAAGTCATTTGAAAAACGACACGACAATGGATCAAACTTGAAGTTCACAGAGTATATTTATTTTAACTGAAAAAGAGTGTGCTTTTAAACAACACCGGAAACTCATTCCTGGTTCATTTCATTAACAAACAGACATGCACTTGCACGCACGCACACACACGTGAACACACAGCCGTCCCGCTGCGCAACCTTGGGTTTTGGGAAACTTTAACAGATGCTGGGTAGTGACACCTGAGCCAGAAGAAGTCAGGACCATCAGGATCCTTCTCTAGAAGACAGGAGTGGTCAACCAGGCAGTAAATCACAGACTGCCCCTTTAAAGAGCAAATAAAGTGGTGTATACCTACAGTTTCTTTTTTCACCACACTTTTTTTGTTGATTTCACTTTGAATTCAAATTTGTTGAAAACTCAATCAAATGTAAATCAAAACTATAGATGTTGAACTGACGTCTGTGCACAGTGGAAAGAGATCATGATAAAACAGCACAATCTTTGGACCTACACTGTATTCAGTGAAAACACAAAGGGCGTAGCAGCGAGAGAAAGAGCTGAGCTTGGGCGTAGTGCGTAGTGGGGATACAGTAACAGTATCCAACCGTATTCACTCTGCGTGTTCTCTAGCTGCCCCTCCAGCATAAACAACGGCTCAGAAGGAACACACACACACACGCAGGGTGGAGGGTAAGGGCGCAGTCAAGGACAGAGGCAGCGCAAGAGCCAGTCAGCCCAGGCTAAGGCATTGCATGTCTTGCTTCACCTCAGGGCACCACTGACACAGGGAGGCAGCAGGTTCATCACATTACTGTGGAGCTCTGGTTTCATAGGCAGCTGCCAGGTTAACCATTTAGCCCTAGTCTGGTCTTAAAAGTTAAACAGGGATTTGTAACTAACCCAGCAAGACGGGTAATGAGTTAGGACATCCACTAAAGTTTAGACAGCCACTAAATGGGATTACTTCCTCAATGATGTGAAACCATGATAACGGAAAAATATTACAACATAGTAATACAATTACTCTCAAACAATGACCAGCAAAGAAACTCCAATCCAAGGATTTTGTTTAATACTCATGTTGCCCAGTACTGCGCGCTCAAGAATTCCACGACCACTAGATGGCGGGCTTTCATGTACAATATGCAGGAGAGGAGTAGAGGGCAGCCAACTTACTTGCACTCTCTGTCCTCGAGATCAAAATGCGGGTTAAAGTTGATTAGAATTCTCTGGTGAGGTCCAGGCGCTGTAATCACCCAAACGCATTTCTGAGATGGCAAATATGATGCCGGATAGCCAGGTGAAGTGAGGTAATTCGCATTCGTTATTCTGATGTTGTCCCCACACTTGTCTGCAAGAAAGAACGTGGAAAAAAATACAGTTAGCACAACACCCCAAAGCAACGCTGATAGCCTACAGAGTCAATCATGTTGGCAAGAGTATGTGTTATAAGCAATTATAGCCTAGGTGTTCTAAACTATAGGCTATATTATTGTAGAGATGGAGATGAGGGGGATCTGTTCAAAATCAAACTGGATTTGAGTTGATCTGAATGTCAAAACAATCATTATAAAAGTACATTCAGGATCATTATTTATAGGCCCACCCACGCCATACAAATATTTTCCTACATTGTCTAAAGATGCCTTAACTAGACCAATCGAATATGCTTTTGGCTAAGTTAGATAGGCTACATGCGTAAAGACGCACGGGTAAGGTACATCCTTTCTGACGATCAAAATGCTAACAATTAGGGAGCCTATTTCCCCCAAATCTGAGAAATTGAGAGTTTGGGACTGTGGTTCTATCTGCATTTTTGTAAAAATGTTGTTATTGACATAGCCTTGTTCTGTTCAATGTTCTCTGCCTATGTAGTACTATATGTACCCCAATTTGGATTGTTAAGTTAAAAATAATACAATATAAACATGTCTCATTTAATTCAAGCTAATTCTCTCAGAATCACATTGTTTCTGATAGAACCTTTATAGTCCCAAACTCTCGAAATCTATTTTAAATGTATTAATTTGCTCAGATGAGATAATACACGTTTTACAGGCTTGACGTTAAACTATACAGTTGTTCACAAACATTACCAAAAGTGTAATTAGTGTTATTATTCTTATTTAGTGTTATTATCGATCACTATTGGTGTTTTATGTTGGGGCATAACTAAATATGTTAGTCACTTATAGCCCAAGTTAAAATTATAAATGTTCTTACGCTTGAAAAATGTTTAAATCTGTGAAATGTCACCGACAGTAATTAGCTACAACAACTCGTAATGACTAAGGGCCATATATCTTGGCAAGGAGTAATTGATTAATGTAGAGGACTGAGAGTGGACGGGGAACGGATACTACACTGTGGCTGTGCGGGGTTTGGATGAGCTTCGATAGGAATGGCCGATATGGTGCCATGTGACTTGTAGACAATATATCATATGGCAATAACGCCAAATAATAAGAATGTATTATAAATCCGAGTACTTCCCAGATTATATGTGGCGAGCTACATTTATTTGTGGATTGGGGGTATGAAAACACAGGCTAAACACAGACACAGACTAAACTTTATTAACAAATGAGTATCGCCTTATAAAACGTATTTTTCTTTTCATACAGACCACTCCAAGCGCCAGAGAATAACGCGCCTTTCTTGTGTCTAGAGGCAAGCCACTTCAAGTAGCCCAAATTACCCTATCAGTTTATCTCAATTTATGTGTGCGCAGTCATGCGTTTGGATTATAACTACAATCTGCCATGTAAAGTAGGCTACTTGAAATTAGTTTTGAATAGGATAGGTGACAATGCGATGTTCAAGAGAATGGGAAATATAGCTAGTTCTTTCTTTCTTTCTTTAGTTTTTCTCGTAAATAAGTTTACTCATAGAAACGAAACAATTAGGCTAAGTGTCGCCTATATGCTACAGCAAGAAACAGCCTACTACTGTACCCAAACTTTGACAGACTCTTTTCATAATATTCTACAAAAATAGAAGAACCTGCACACTCAAATAATAAACCGGTGGCAATGACAGCACTGACCCGCGGGGAAGACTTGACAGGTGAATGCATGGAGGTTTTGAGACTCATGTGTCCTTAAAGGTCAAATGCAGCAGTTTTTGTCTCAATATCAAATAACAATTAAGTACCTTACAGTGATTGTTTTCAATTAAAAATAAGTCAAATTTTGCTAGGACTGTCTGTGAGTGGTCTGAATGAGGAGGGGAAAACTGAAAATTGGATGTAATTGGCAGAGAGGTTTGGAACTCTCTTTTTTATTTGTCTAATAACTAATTTACCGCCTGGTGATGTCACCAGGCATGCCAAAACTCCATCCCACCAAAACAGGCTGAAATTTCAGGCTGTCTTTTCAAACAGCTGTTAGACTACACTAAAATGGTAATTTTCACAATTTCAGAGAATTATTCCAACCTCATTATGTGGATATATAAAACACAGCTAAATCATGTTTGTGGCTGCACTGGGCCTTTAACAACATCAGGATAAGTATCCCAGCATATAATAGTTGTCACTTACCATTTTTGAAAGCTTTAGCAACGAAGATTTCCATTAAGAGGAACAGCACTAATCCACAATGCATCCTTGTTTTGTTTGAAAAATATTCATAGGAAAAACAAAAAACGAACCTAAATAAAACTCCTCCCGAGGTTTTCAGGCCGTGTTAGTCTTCCATATTTTCAAGCTTGGGGCTGAAGGAAAACAAATAAAGCAGAAGTGTCTTGACTGAGGCAGTTGAAATGTGTCTAGATATGTCTCAGGTTGTCTGCTGCATCCTGTCATTCAGCTCCGGTTTCCTCTCTCCTCTTCCAGTTGAGTTCCTCTCTCAAACGCTGGCGTTGCCATTTCCTCCACACAAGTCATCGGAACTAGCAAAGGAAGAAGTAAAAAGCCCAGGCACCAGCACCAACAACTCCCGTTTCAACTCCTTGGAAACGATGACAAGGCAAGAGGTAAACCGTCGGTGCTAAATGGAAATAAATATTGAAAGTAAGCAGCAGCAGTGGTGATGATATTCGTTTCAAATGTGGGCAGATCATCAAATCAAGCTCGTGTTGTGGCCCTTCGCGCCCTGCTCATTCTCAAATCTGACAGGACACGAACTAGTAATACTAACATCTGGCGAAAGGCATTGCCATAAAAGGGGCTTAAAGCGATGGATACACCCCCTAATTTGAGAACGCTTTTCCTCTTTTCAAATAGTGTGCTGCCTGCCTCAGCCTGACTGCTCGAGACGAAATCTCAGAGGGGTCTCTGATTGGTTTGATTACAAATGTGCAAAGCCCAACCTTTGGAAGCCACCTCTCTCTTTATTAGCGGAGGAGGTCTCGGCTCCTGCTCCGAGACTCACTAGACTCGCTCTCACTCGGGCGCTCTCTCTCTTTCAACATCCCTCCTAGGAGATGGACTGTCACAATGTGTAAGATGCCACTAAACTCCCTAATCAACTATGCTAACAAACATCACGACTGGAGAACAATAACATAGACCACTGTCTGCCCCCGAAACTTGAATGTTTGTGTGCCAAACGACTTCTCTCAGAGCTACTAAAGTAATTCGGAATAAATTGAGCTCCCTGGGAGAGAATAGCCTCAATTCTATTTTGTATTCAATATCGAATTATCATGCTAAAGAAGATATATTTATTTGAAATATTCATATGTTTTAACATTGATCTATTTTTTACCCATTAATGGGCTACTTATATACTACTTGTAAAAACATGTTTTATTTTATTTTGTATTTTATTTGACCTTTATTTATCTAGGCATGTCAGTTAAGAACACATTCTTATTTACAATGACAACCTACAGTTAAAGCATGAATCGTGATAGAGCAATCATTAAAACGTCACATTGAAACTTTAGGGAAACCCAATAGAAGTGCAGAGCATCAAGCAATTTGGCATTTCAAACTGTCTCTTCTTATGGCATTGCACAAGATAATGAATTATATTCAACATGGAATGGCTTTGGACAAGCTGCTCTGCTCACATCTGGGATAAAATGGTACGCAACTTCCCTGACACGAATCCAAAAGCGTCTAACATTCCTTACATGTGGACATCTGAATTACAGAGTAATTCAACATTTAAAGCAATATTCTTATAGACACCACACAACTTGCATTCCTTGCGTGCTATGCTGTTCAGAGAGATAATACTTAAATGTAGTGTATTTTCAAAGCCATGTGAATGAAAGCTAAGAGCATTCTTCACTCAGTGCTCTCCATATAGCAAAATTGTTCTGCCTCTCCTGATTTAAACCCAGCCACGTAAAGCAAGCAAACGGCAATCACCTGTGTCTCGTAGACTCACTCACAACCCCATATGTATCCGATATCGAAGCGAAGCAGCTGTCGGCAGCCTGAC
Source organism: Oncorhynchus tshawytscha (assembly GCF_018296145.1). Lineage (NCBI taxonomy): Eukaryota > Metazoa > Chordata > Actinopteri > Salmoniformes > Salmonidae > Oncorhynchus > Oncorhynchus tshawytscha. The sequence goes on along the minus strand of NC_056457.1, from coordinate 1,027,431 downwards.
CGTAACCCCTCTCTCTTTCTCTCTATCAAATGCTGCGGACTTCTTTCCCAAATCGGTAAACATCAAAATCACCACAGGAAAGGACAGGTCTCCACAGGTGATGAGAGAGATAGTAAATTTCCAAGTATTTTACTCGTCAATCAATAGCTTTTATGTTTGCAACCTTCCGCTGGGGCCGGTCCGGGGCAGCCTTGTAGTGCAACTCCTCCGCTCCGCTCAAAGGCACGCAGCCGCTGCCGATATCTCCGAGACTCAACTCAGTGCATAGACAGCCACCTTTCCGCCGTCACAAGTGAGGGAAACGGGATTTGCGCTGACAATGAACAGCTCAGCGCCGGTAATAGACAGCCAGTCAAAAAAAATCACAGCATTGGAGAAGATATCTCCTGTATAGATCCTTGATTGATTTTATGCATTGAATTGAATGTAGGCCGATTCCTTATTGCTGTATCTGTACTGCGCGTCACGCACCACTCTTGTTTCTGACTGCTGTTTTCCGCTACTGTAGGGCTGCTGAGAACACAGGACTGGTTTGGAGTCTCCGGCGTCTCGAGACCCAGCTAGCCAGTCACACGCGCCTTTACCAGGAGGTTGCATCGGCAATCGAGTTGCAGATTAAACTGCCGTGGCAGTCTCCAGACTAGACTCTGTACTTATGTCTGTTTCACAAAGTGGATTAGAGTAGGACACATCTGAACACACCCGCATCATTAGCACTGACATTACAACTGCCAATCATTTTACTCATTCTCTATATTACAGGATATTAGTCTTCTGAAGCGCTCACGTTGAATGTATTGAAATTCAAATGTAATTTTGACCGGCATCTTGAAGTGTCTAGTACTGTTGAGACCTGGGCTGGGGAGCGCGCGTAGGGAGCACTCAATCCTGTGTGTTTGGAACTTCCTATTGACCAAGAAGTAGGATAAACAAACCCTGTGTCATGATTTGAATAATGTCTTGTGAAAATAAAACAAATGTGAGTTATTGATTGACATGACAATTTAAACGAGCTGAACACACGACGTTCCAAAGTACTTTGGAGATTGTTATTCATTAACATAAAGATTTAACTCCCATTGCTGTCACATTGAAATGAATCTCATCCAACGCATGAAAAAGAATTGCTGAAATATTGACTCAGATATTGAGACAGAAAAGGTGTCTTGGAGACGGCCTCCAACTGAGAGCTCGCACGATAAGGTTAAAGCAGGTGGTATGGAGGCATCTTGGGGAATTCCCTAATGTCTATAAGACTTCTATATTTGCAAACAAGTGTATGCTTAAGCAATAAGGTCTGGGGGGGGTATGGTACAGTGCATTCGGAAAGCATTCAGACCACTTAACTTTTTCCACATTTTGTTACATTACTGCCTTATTCTAAAATCGAGGTAAAAAAATGTTCCTCATCCATCTACACGCAATACCCCATAATGACAAAGCGAAAACAGGTTTTTAGATTTTCTTTTGCAAATGGGAGAAACTCCCCGAATACAGGTGTGCCAACAAGCTTGTCGCATCATACCCAAGAAGACTCAAGGCTGTAATCGCTGCCAAAGGTGCTTCAACAAAGTACTGAGTAAGGGGTCTGAATACTTATGTAAATAATATATTTCAGTTTTTTATTTTTAATACATTTGCAAAAATTTCGAAAAAAAGTGTTTGCTTTGTCATTATTGGGTATTGTGTCACGTTCTCACCTTAGTTCTTTTGTTATGTCTTTGTTTTAGTATGGTCAGGGTGTGAGTTGGGTGGGTTGTCTATGTTAGATTTTCTATGATTTGCTCATTTCTGTGTTTGGCCTAGTATGGTTCTCAATCAGATGCAGCTGTCAATCATTGTCCCTGATTGAGAACCATATTTAGGGAGCCTGTTTTCTATTGTGTTTCGTGGGAGAATATTTTCTGTTCTGTGTTTTATTTCACCGTTCAGGACTGTTCGTTTGTCGTTTTATTGTTTTTGTTTCAATGTTCACTATTCGTATTAACAATCAAGATGAACACTTACCACGCTGCGCTTTGGTCCTCGCCTTCATACGACGACCGTTACAGAATCACCCAACACCAAAGGACCAAGCAGCGTGGTAACGGGCAGCAGCAACGAACTCCAGTCTCCAGACATGGGAGAAAATCCTGGATGGCAAGGGACCCTGGGTACAGCCGGGAGAGTATCGCCGCCCCAAGGCAGAGCTGGAGGCAGCGAAAGCCGAGAGGCGGTGGTATGAGGAGGCAGCACGGCAGCGCGGTTGGAAGCCCGAGAGGCAGCCCCAAACATTTCTTGGGGGGGGGGTGGCACACGGGGAGTGTGGCTAAGTCAGGTAGGAGACCTGAGCCAACATCCCATGCTTACCGTGGAGAGAGAGGGACCGGGCAGGCACCGTGTTATGCCGTGAGTCGTACGGTGTCCCCGGTGCGCAGGCATAGCCCGGTGCGATACATGGCAGTGCCTCGTATCGGCCGGGCTAGAGTGGGCATCGAGCCAGGTGCCATGAAGCCGGCTCAGCGCATCTGGTCTCCAGTGCGTCTCCTCGGGCCGGGGTACATGGCACCAGCCGGGTGTCCCCGGTTCGCCAGCACAGCCCAGTGCGGTCTATTCCACTTCGCCGCACTGGCCTGGCTACGGGGAGCATTCAACCAGGTAAGGTTGGGCAAGCTTGGTGCTCGAGAGCTCCAGTGCGCCCTCACGGTCCTGTCTATCCGGTGCCACCTCCACGCACCAGCCCTTCGGTGGCAGCCCCCCGCACCAGGCTGTCTCTCCGTCTCCTCCCTACAGGTGCTCCCATCTGTCCTGAGCTGCCAGAGTCTCCCGTCTGTCCTGAGCTGCCATTGTCTTCCGTCTGTCCTGAGCTGCCAGAGTCTCCCGTCTGTCCTGAGCTGCCAGAGCCGACCGCCAGTCAGGTGCTGCCAGAGCCGTCGGTCAGTCAGGAGCTGCCAGAGCTGCCGGTCAGTCAGGAGCTGCCAGAGCCGCCTGTCAGTCAGGAGCTGCCTATGATTTGCTATTTCTGTGTTTGGCTTGGTATGGTTCTTAATCAGAGGCAGCTGTCAATCGTTGTCCCTGATTGAGAAACATATTTAGGGAGCCTGTTTGCTATTGTGTTTCGTGGGTGAATATTTTCTGTTCTGTGTTTTATTTCACAGTTCAGGACTGTTCGTTTGTCGCTTTATTGTTTTTGCTTCACTATTCGTATTAAAAATCAAGATGAACACTTAGCACGCTGCGTTTTGGTCCTCTCCTTCATACGACGACCGTTACATATTGTGTGTAGATTGATGGGGGGGGGGGAATTGAATCAATTTTTGAATAAGGCTGTAATGTAACAAAATTTGTGAAAAGTAAAGGGGTCTGAATACTTTCCGAATGCACTGTATTTGGCCAATATATCACGGGCTAAGAGCTGTTCTTATTTACGACTGCTGGCATGTATTCATTGATGCAAACAAAAACCAGGCGTCCCCCCCAAAAATGGACCAATATTTATTTTTTTACATCACATAATGTATCTTTCATCTTTCTGTGTTTCATCATTTTCCTTCAATTAGCAAGTGGCTCAATCTACCGTGTCTCACAGGAGAAAGTATCCGAGTGAGCGAAACAGAGCCCCTCTGTATCTCTACATGTAGGCCATCTATCAGATGCTGTCTGGTCCAAACGAGTATGACATTGTTGCCGCCCGTAGCATTGAATACGAGGGAAGCCAGCGAGCATTTGGCCTCCCTTGATAAAAAAAAGTATTAAAAAATGTGTCAATCAGCATCTAGCTAAAAAACAGTGTCAAAGGAAGCCAGTTTGGATTTGGCGTCACTCCTATCAAATTCCTTTGAGAGCATACATCTCATTGTGTTTTTGTCCTCTGGTGGCTAGCTAGCCAGCTAGCTAAAACTGTCCCTTTCCTAAATTAACCATGGATGGAGATAGGTATTTGGACTTGTGGTTTTACTTAATTCTCCGTACTGGCCAATGATTATAACGGCAATTCTGATCCAACCATTAAGTCATACATTGTTGTGTTCTTGGCCTGAGAGGATGGAAGTTCAAGATGTAGAAGGCTAATGTTAACTAGCTATAACGTTGCCCATGAATGGAAGTTAGGCTAACCATCAAGCATTTTAGCCAGGTAGCCTAGGACAACAAAAAATAAAAGCTTGTACTGAGTGATAGACCGTTTTGTCAACATGAAAGTGAGAAGGATGGCATGCACACACGCACACACACACACGCGTGCGCAAACGCACACGCACACACACACAAAGAAATCAGAACCATGGACAGCCACATCAACTTTAGCTTACGTTGATTGGGCTAAATTGTTTTTGGTATCTTTTAGTTGTCACTGTATTAGACTAAGCAGAGATGATTTGATGGTTGAAATGGTGGAGGTAGCTCCTGTTTTATTTGCCACTTGCAGTAACTATTTGTGGTTCTAAATCAATACATTTTTAGTTGCCCGAAAATGTCAGAAAGATTCATTTGCTTGACCATGCTGTAGGTCATGTTACTGTACATGCAATATGCTTTGTGGACTTTACTGGACCTCTGTTGCTATCCGGTTTTGTGATAAAACACACGTGTGGTTTGATTTATGCTGCCACTGTCTTCTTATTGCCTCGGCCTTTAGGCCTACGTATATATCACAGTCGCAAGGCATATGAATGAACAGGTTACAGAGCGAACAGCGAAATTGTCACAATGCATAGCTTGGAATATGGGGCTTCCGCAGTGATTTTACCCACACATCACTACTGTCTACTACGCAATGCAGAATGTCTGGATATACAGCCCTTAGCCATGGTATATTGGCCATAATGTAAAAAACCCAAAGTTGCCTTACTGCTATTATAAACTGGTTACCAATGTAATTAGAAGAGTAAAAATAAATGTTTTGTCATACCCTTGGTACCACGGCTTTCAGCCAATCAGCATCCAGGGCTGTAACCACCCAGTTTATAATTATGAATGGAGTCTTGGGTCCTCATTCAATCAAACTCACAATGCAGAAACAAATGTATCTGATACAGTGAAAGTTATCAAAATCAAAAAGGATTTCATTTTTATACTGCATATGATCAATTCATTACATAAAACATTACAACTTGAATTTCTGGGCTTCACATCAGTCTGCTTAAGAATGTAGAACAATAGGCCTATAGCCTATATGAGGACTGTATGGGCCTAAAAATGATGAACACCAATACAAATAAAAAATACTGACGTTTATAGATACCACTCTTCTTCAAATAAATTGCTAATATTAAATGGAGTGTTTTAAAAAAAAATATGCCATAGCCCTATAAAGAAATGGAGCAAGATGAGACAATCACGGCACTAGCCAGGCTAATGGTAACTGTCTGTAGTCTTCCTAGAGAGAAAGGAATGGGCTGCTTTATTCCTCTCACCACTGGTAATTCCCCCTTTTGCAGATAACACTCTATGTTAGAGAGGTATTGAGCCCCTCTATCAAAGCGCCACTAACTAGACTTGTGTGTCTTGTGGATAACAAGGCTTTTGAATAATGGGACGGGGTAATTTCACAAGGGAGGCTGCCTACTGCCATATCTGAAATGAGGGGGATTGTGGGGGAACAATGAGAGAGCCATTTAAAGGATTTGCTCCTTCATATCCCACAGTAATCTTTAATACATTCCTGGAATAATTAGCCACAGCACAAAGACAGACATTATATTTTTTTGCTCAATCGTGAGCTGAGTTGACGGTCTGATTTCATTAGGGGAGCCTTGCCTTCTTCTTGCTTATTCTTCTTCCCCTGAAACAGAAGAGTACTGCCCCATTGACCAAAACACATGTTCATTTATTCAATACAAACTCAGGGTGAAAGATTTCATTATTTATTTTCTAATCAATGGAAAATAGACTATACTCAGTCAGGGCTAATGTAGGCTACGTCCCAAAATGGCACCATATTCCCTATTTAGTGCACTACTTTAATTTTCAAAAGTAGTGGACTTTATAAGGAATAGGGTGCCATTTGAAATTCAAACAAAATATGGCCACCCTTTCGAGGGCCCGCCATTTCAGTTCTCCAGTTACAGCTGCACACTAAAGGCAACATTTTCAGCTATGCCTCAAATTACTGGGTGTGTGGTGCCAGTCCTGATGTCATATCAAGTCTATGGTATGGCACACTGAGCCCATAATTTCACACGGGTTAATCCTGCTATATGAACAGTAATGTTACATCTGCGTCTGCCATGCCCTCTACTGCTTATCCTTTGTCTCCTTGACCTGCCGCCTCTCTCTCTCTCTCTCTCTCTCTCTCTCTCTCTCTCTCTCTGTGTTCGATTGTGTGGGCGGAGACAGGTGTGCTGGAGTCAGAGCGGCTGCAACCTGTTCCATAATCAAGATGTCTACAAATACTCAGCCCTGCCCAGATGGTAATCTCTGCTCAGTCAGTCTATGCTTCTAGCTGTTTGTTACTGTTAGATCCTGTTGTGTCTGACTCTGTTTTTCTCTCCGCTTACAGTTCCGCCGCTCTGACTCTGGTCCCTGTCTCCAGTTCCACGTCTCGTCATCCTGCTACTCTGTCCTGGATTCCCCACTCTACTACTCCCTTGGATTCCTCTGGACCTGCTTACCCTGTGCCAACCCCTCTCGCTCCAGCCTCAGCCTCCGCACCTGGTTCCCTGCAACCCACCCGAGCTTCCCCTGTCCTGCACTCCATCTTCCCCATGTGTTTCAATAAATACCTTGGTTACTTCATCCCAGTTTCCTCTTCTGAGTCTGCTCTTGGGTTCCCCTGTTCCACTCCGCGTAACCAGTAACTGCCGGAACCATGGCTTATGATAATATAGACAATGCCATAGATAACCTTTATGAATTTGTGTGGTAATATTCATATGAGATCTATTTCCTTTGTGAAAACGGGTGATATTTTCGAATGTATCGTTATCAGACAGTCCCCTCTGTACTGTAGCTTTACCTCTTCTTTCAGCATTATTGTGAAGTAGTTCAATGCCGAACTTCTAGAAAATGTTCTGACTTTATATTTTCCGTCTGGGTCGGACAAAGCTTTCTCAGATGGCGTTGGCTCTTTCATAGTCTGTGACCTCAACTTTGGTTGCATCATGGGAACAAGGGAACATGGGAACTACCCTTGTATACTGAGTCCCATAGTGCCTCCATAAGATCCAGATTGAAAGTAATTGTAAGCAAAGACAGCTTTTCTGCCTCCAGGCGGTGTCAGAGAAAAGGCCTAAATTGTCCAAGACTCCAGCCACCCAAGTCATAGACTTCTCTCTCTGCTACCTCACTGCAAGCTGTACCAATGCACCAGGTCTATAACCAAGAGGACCCTGAACAGCTTCTACCCCCAAGCCATAAGACTGCTAAATAGCTAGCCATCCGACTAACTGTATTGACCCCATTTTGTACTTACTGTACTGAACAAAAAAAGTTAGTTACAGTTGATAAGGAAATCAGTCAATTCAAATAAATTAATTACGCCCTAATCCTTTTCACATGACTGGGCAGGGGCACAGTCAATCAGTTTTTACACACAATGGCTTAATCACAGACAGAAATACTCTGTTTCATTTGCTGTCTGGGTGGCTGGTCTCAAACGATCCTGCAGGTGAAGAATCCAGATGTGGAGGTCCTAGGCTGGTGTGGTTACACTTGGTCTGGGGTTGTCAGACTGGTTGAATGCACTGCCAAAGTTTCTAAAATGATGTTGAAGGCAGCTTATGGAAAGAAATGAACGTTGAATTCTATGGCAACAGCTCTGGTGGACATTCCTGCAGTCAGCATGCCAATTGATGTCTCAAAACTTGAGACGTCTGTAGCATTATGTTTGACACAACTGCACATTTTAGAGAGGCATTTTATTGTCCCCAGCACAAGGTGCACCTTTGTAATGATCATGCTGCTTAATCAGCTTCTTGATAGCTTCTTGGTCTGTCAGGTGGATGGATTATCTTGGCAAAGGAGAAATGTTCACTGACAGGTATGTAAACAGATTTGTGCACACAATTTGAGAGAAATATGCTTTTGTGCATATGGAACATTTCTGGGATCTTTTATTTCAGCTCATGAAACATGGGACCAACACTTGACATGTTACATGTATATATTTGTTCAGTTTGACTCATCACATACTCTTCTGCTACTGCTACTATTTTTCTCTCTGCGTGGTTGGAAAGGGCCCTTTAAGTAAGCATTTCACTGTTAGTGTACACCTGTTATTTGTGAAGCATGTGACAAATAACATTTGATTGGATTCTCCTCAGAGGCTCATTGCGCTGGGTGAAACTAAGTGTGAATGGAATTAGCAGAGGACTAAAACTCATAAGCAGGAACTTGGAGGAGGAGCATTAGGAATAGGAAGAGATGGAGAAAATAAGAGTAAAAGACTAGAATGCCTTCATTAGAAGAAGAAACATTTACAATGACATTTAGTAAAGTGGAAAGGATGTAGGTATAAATATGCATAATGTTGCCGGAAGAATATTGAAGAGTTTCTCAGGGGTAGAAAGATAAGAGAATGATGGATTCTTAATGATGAGGTAGTCTGCCTGTGTGCGTATGTGTTTGTGCGTGTGTGGATGTATGTGTGCATGTGTGTGTGAGTGAATGCATGCGTATGTGTGTGGGTGTGTGTGTGACAGCATCACACTGTAATTGGGTCCGTGCCTTAACTTCCTTCACATTTAACTCACTCTAGTAGCACCCCAAATTCATATCATCACAGACAGAAATGTTCCAATGCTAGATGCCTAATCAAGCAAACCTTTTTTTGGAGACACGGAAGACTGAAAGACATCTTCATTGCTTAATTACATTTCTGATGACATAATGAGACAACAGTCTGGTAAATTCAGATTTCGGTGCATTTCTGGAGTTGTTTTTACTGAATCTTCCCTGACAGTTCAGATTCTAGGTTGAGAAGATAAAGTATTGTAATCAATGGTTCCCTCTAAGCTGCACGGGCACGCAGCTCCCCTCGACTGCCTGGCAGAAGAAATATCAGCCCACATTGAGAATCACGAGATTGAAGTTAACTCAGCATAAGTTAGTTAATACTAACGTTTCGCTCTACTGTGGGAATTGTGCTTGAATCAATGCAATATTAGCCACTTTCAATGTAACATACCGAAATAAAACAAATTATGCAAGATTTAGTATGAGAAACAAACTGTGCAACAGATTTTCTTGTAGGCAGAGCGCATTGGAGTAGGATTCAATTGCATTGACAGGCACGACTCTACACAGACTGGTGCACCATAACCAGAGCTGCAGTAGGCCAATATGCAAATAGCAATTGCCATATACGGATCTGTGCGATTCACTTTGAACTGGACTGTGTTTACAGTCTCGAGTGGATGCGCTTATTTTGAGATCAAGGCAAGAGCTGCAATGTAGCCACCTGTGCACATTTGTTCATATTCTTTGCCAGTTAGTGAGTTATTAGCCCAGTTATAGGTAATTTCTAGTCAACAATGGCAAAGTGGTGGTTGCTTCCGACAAGAGCACAAAAGCTGTACATTTTTAGCCATCTTTGAAAAGCGAATCAGGTAAAGAGCTTTTTCATGTCTTAAAGGGGCAGTGTTGTATTTTGAGATGGTCTTGAATAAGCTAAGTAGCCATTTGGCAGAGGGTAGCATAATTTGACTGATTCTCTGTAATAATGGTATGGGAATAATAATTAACTGTTTTTTGTAAAGTGGTTTCTTGCATCAAACAACACAAGAAAATGTTCAACCACCTTGTCTGAAAGACAAGTGGATAAACAGGTTAATGTCAAGCGCTGCATGTTTTTTTATAAAGTATAATGGAAGTTAAATCACCATTGAACACATTTGCTGCTACTGTAGGCTGAATGATATTTCCATGTTAAAATGTAATGGGATGCCTTTTTCTCCATTGTTGTTGATGGCAGGCCACTCTGGTACGCCTACATTATGACCAAATAGCCACAGTCGTCTACTTTGCCTCTATTAAAACTGTAATTTAAAGTGGGTACAGCCTCATTGTTCAATGTAAACTTACACTGGAAGTTGCAGAGAATTTTCACAATGTTCAAGTTTGTGCTCAGCAGACCTGGTATTTGCTCAGTGCCTCATTTTTTTTAAAGGAACATTGATTTTGATCCCTGACAGCAGAGAGAGAAAGACAGAGAGAAAGACAGAGAGAGAGAGAGAGAGAGAGGTAGAAACCCCCAGAGAACAACCCAAAAGAGAGAGAAAAAGAGAGACAGACATAGAGAGGGAGGGAGAGAGATTGAAACATAAGAGCACAGAGAAAAAAGAAAGAAAGAAAGAAAGAAAGAAAGGAGAGGAACCCCAGAGAACAACCCAAAAGAGAGCGGTGTAAATGGGAGGGGAACTGTCAGAAAGGAGAAATGTTATATAGGTCAATGAAGAAGTGTGCTGCATGGTGCAGATAATATTGCTGCTTCAGCTCAGCCTTCACTCTGTCTGGGAGGCTGATTTGATTTCCCCATGAATCCGTCTGACTTGAATTATGAGCGATCATCCCATTTAAAATCACCTCTGTGACCACCCTGGAAATCTGTCTTGAAAACTCACTGTCTCAGAACAGGAATCAATACACTGAGTGTACAGAATATTCAAACATCTGCTCTTTCCATGACCTGGTGATTCCAAGTGAAAGCTATAATCCCTTATTGATGTAATTTGTTAAATCCACTTCAATCAGTATAGATGGAGGGGAGGAAACAGATTAAAGAAGGATTTTTAAACCTTGAGACAATTGAGACATGGATTGTGTATGTGACCAATTCAGTGGGTGAATGGGCAAGACAACATATTTAAGTGCCTTTGAACAAGGTATGGTAGTATTTACCATTTTTACTTATTGAACCTTTATTTAACTAGGCAAGTCAGTTAATCGTATTTACAATGACGGCCTACCCCGACCAAACCCTAACCCGGACGACACAGGTCCAATTGTGCGCCTCCCTATGGTACTCCCAATCATGACCGGTTGTGATACAGCCTGGAATCGAACCAGGGGCTGTAGTGACGCATCTAGCACTGAAATGCAGTGCCTTAGACCGCTGCGCCACTCGGTAGAAGTTGCCAGGCGCACAAGTTTGTGTCAAGAACTGCAACGCTGCTCGGTTGTGCATGTGTGTATCAAGAATGGTCCACCACCCAAAGGACATACAGCCAACTTGACACAACTGTGGGAAGTATTGAAGTCAACATGGGCCAGCATCCCTGTGGATGCTTTCGACACCTTGAAGATTCCATTCCCCGGGGGGACACCCTATTAGTGCACTATATAAGGAATAGGGTGCCATTTGGGCAACAGACAATATCTCTGGGTTACTGTAGTGCATTTTACTTTAAGACAGAAGTGTTGTGTCATTAGATAATCCGTTTCCTGACACGATGAAAAATGACCAGTGAAATTGACACCTTTATCCACCCTCCCCACCCTTCCTTCCCTCCCTCCACTTTCCCTCCATTCTTTGTTAAGTCAATAACTACCATAACAGGTGGTAAGGCAAGTCGCCAATCACCCCCTGGCCTAGCCCATATCTTGCAGGAGGTTAAAGTCCTATACAAGAGACCGGTGCAGAAATGGTGCCTGAAATGTGTGCGTGTGTGTGTGTGTGGACGTAGTATGCGTCTGGACGTAGTATGCGTGTATGCTTATGTGCATTTCCGTGTGTGTGTGTGTTGTCTTCCTCTCACAGTTTCTGGAGGGAAATGCTGTAGGAATGCTCAACCGGTGTCACTCATTCAGCTGACAGAAACTTTCAACCGGTTTTCTCCATTAAGCAACGAGTCGGAGTCAGAGGCCGAGCCTTCTCTTGTCTCTACTCCTCCCGTTACGGGGTCTGAGACGCCGAAGCTTCCCACCATTAGCTCTGACAAATTGAAAACTCTAGTCATTGGCGACTCCATTACCCGCAGTATTAGACTTAAAATGAATCATCCAGCGATCATACACTGTTTACCAGGGGGCAGGGCTACTGACGTGAAGGCTAATCTGAAGATGGTGCTGGCTAAAGCTAAAACTGGCGAGTGTAGAGAGTATAGAGATATTGTTATCCACGTCGGCACCAACGATGTTAGGATGAAACAGTCAGAGATCACCAAGCGCAACATAGCTTCAGCGTGTAAATCAGCGAGAAAGATGTGTCGGCATCGAGTAATTGTCTCTGGCCCCCTCCCAGTTAGGAGGAGTGATGAGCTCTACAGCAGAGTCTCACAACTCAATTGCTGGTTGAAAACTGTTTTCTGCCCCTCCCAAAAGCTAGAATTTGTAGATAATTGGCCCTCTTTCTGGGACTCACCCACAAACAGGACCAAGCCTGACCTGCTGAGGAGTGACGGACTCCATCCTAGCTGGAGGGGTGCTCTCATCTTATCTACCAACATAGACAGGGCTCTAACTCCTCTAGCTCCACAATGAAATAGGGTGCAGGCCAGGCAGCAGGCTGTTAGCCAGCCTGCCAGCATAGTGGAGTCTGCCACCAGCACAGTCAGCGTAGTCAGCTCAGCTATCCCCATTGAGACCGTGTCTGTGCCTCGACCTAGGTTGGGCAAAACTAAACATGGCGGTGTTCGCCTTAGCAATCTCACTAGGATAAAGACCTCCTCCATTCCTGTCATTATTGAAAGAGATCATGATACCTCACATCTCAAAATAGGGCTACTTAATGTTAGATCCCTTACTTCAAAGGCAATTATAGTCAATGAACTAATCACTGATCATAATCTTGATGTGATTGGCCTGACTGAAACATGGTTTAAGCCTGATGAATTTACTGTGTTAAATGAGGCCTCACCTCCTGGCTACACTAGTGACCATATCCCCCGTGCATCCCGCAAAGGCGGAGGTGTTGCTAACATTTACGATAGCAAATTTCAATTTACAAAAAAAAAATGACGTTTTCGTCTTTTGAGCTTCTAGTCATGAAATTTATGCAGCCTACTCAATCACTTTTTATAGCTACTGTTTACAGGCCTCCTGGGTCATATACAGCGTTCCTCATTGAGTTCCTTGAATTCCTATCGGACCTTGTAGTCATAGCAGATAATATTCAAATTTTTGGTGACTTTAATATTCACATGGAAAAGTCCACTGACCCACTCCAAAAGGATTTCGGAGCCATCATCGACTCAGTGGGTTTTGTCCAACATGTCTCTGGACCTACTCACTGTCACAGTCATACTCTGGACCTAGTTTCGTCCCATGGAATAAATGTTGTGGATCTTAATGTTTTTCCTCATAATCCTGGTCTATCGGACCACCTTTTTATTACGTTTGCAATTGCAACAAATAATCTGCTCAGACCCCAACCAAGGAACATCAAAAGTCATGCTATAAATTCACAGACAACACAAAGATTCCTTGATGTACTTCCAGACTCCCTCTGTCTACCCAAGGATGCAAGAGGACAAAAATCAGTTAACCACCTAACTGAGGAACTCAATTTAACCTTGCGCAATACCCTAGATGCAGTTGCACCCCTAAAAACTAAAAACATTTCTCATAAGAAACTAGCTCCCTGGTATACAGAAAATACCTGAGCTTTGAAGCAAGCTTCCAGAAAATTGGAAAGGAAATGGCGCCACACCAAATTGGGAGTCTTCCGACTAGCTTGGAAAGACAGTACCGTGCAGTATCGAAGAGCCCTTACTGCTGCTCGATCATCCTATTTTTCCAACTTAATTGAGGAAAATAAGAACAATCCGAAATTCCTTTTTGATACTGTCGCAAAGCTAACTAAAAAGCAGCATTCCCCAAGAGAGGATGGCTTTCACCTCAGCAGTAATAAATTCATGAACTTCTTTGAGGAAAAGCTCATGATTATTAGAAAGCAAATTACGGACTCCTCTTTAAATCTGCATATTCCTTCAAAGCTCAGTTGTCCTGAGTCTGCACAACTCTGCCAGGACCTAGGATCAAGAGAGACACTCAAGTGTTTTAGTACTATATCTTTTGACACAATGATGAAAATAATCATGGTCTCTAAACCTTCAAGCAGCATACTGGACCCTATTCCAACTGAACTACTGAAAGAGCTGCTTCCTGTGCTTGGCCCTCCTATGTTGAACATAATAAACGGCTCTCTATCCACCGGATGTGTACCAAACTCACTAAAAGTGGCAGTAATAAAGCCTCTCTTGAAAAAGCCAAACCTTGACCCAGAAAATATAAAAAACTATCGGCCTATATCGAATCTTCCATTCCCCTCAATTTTTTTGAAAAGGCTGTTGGGCAGCAACTCACTGCCTTCCTGAAGACAAACAATGTATACGAAATGCTTCAGTCTGGTTTTAGACCCCATCATAGCACTGAGACTGCACTTGTGAAGGTGGTAAACAACCTTTTAATGGCATCAGACCGAGGCTCTGCATCTGTCCTCGTGCTCCTAGACCTTAGTGCTGCTTTTGATACCATCGATCACCACATTCTTTTGGAGAGATTGGAAACCCAAATTGGACAAGTTCTGGCCTGGTTTAGATCTTATCTGTCGGAAAGATATCAGTTTGTCTCTGTGAATGGCTTGTCCTCTGACAAATCAACTGTAAATGTCGGTGTTCCTCAAGGTTCTGTTTTAGGACCACTATTGTTTTCACTATATATTTTAACTCTTGGGGATGTCATTCGAAAACATAATGTTAACTTTCACTGCTATGCGGATGACACACAGCTGTACATTTCAGTGAAACATGGTGAAGCCCCAAAATTACCCTCGCTAGAAGCATGTGTTTCAGACATAAGGAAGTGGATGGCTGCAAACTTTCTACTTTTAAACTCGGACAAAACAGAGATGCTTGTTCTAGGTCCCAAGAAACAAAGAGATCTTTTGTTGAATCTGACAATTAATATTAATGGTTGTACAGTCATCTCAAATAAAACTGTGAAGGACCTCGGCGTTACTCTGGACCCTGATCTCTCTTTTGCAGAACATCTCAAGACTGTTTCAAGGACAGCTTTTTTCCATCTACGTAACATTGCAAAAATCAGAAACTTTCTGTCCAAAAAATGCCAAAGAAAAATTAAAACATGCTATTGTCACTTCTAGGTTAGACTACTGCAATGCTCTACTTTCCGGCTACCCGGATAAAGCACTAAATAAACTTCAGTTAGTGCTAAATACGGCTGCTAGAATCCTGACTAGAACCCAAAAATGTGATCATATTACTCCAGTGCTAGCCTCCCTACACTGGCTTCCTGTCAAGGCAAGGGCTGATTTCAAGGTTTTACTGCTAACCTACAAAGCATTACATGGGCTTGCTCCTACCTATCTCTCTGATTTGGTCCTGCCGTACATACCTACACGTACGCTACGGTCACAAGACGCAGGCCTCCTAATTGTCCCTAGAATTTCTAAGCAAACAGCTGGAGGCAGGGCTTTCTCCTATAGAGCTCCATTTTTATGGAATGGTCTGCCTACCCATGTGAGAGACGCAAACTCGGTCTCAACCTTTAAGTCTTTACTGAAGACTGATCTCTTCAGTGGGTCATATGATTGAGTGTAGTCTGGCCCAGGAGTGTGAAGGTGAACGGAAAGGCTCTGGAACAACGAACTGCCCTTGCTGCCACTGCCAGGCCGGTTCCCCTCTTTCCACTGGGATTCTCTGCCTCTAACCCTATTACAGGGGCTGAGTCACTGGCTTACTAGGGCTCTTTCATACTGTCTCTAGGAGGGGTGCATCACTTGAGTGGGTTGAGTCACTGATGTGATCTTCCTGTCTGGGTTGGCCCCCGCCCCCTTGGGTTGTGCCGTGGCGGAGATCTTTGTGGGCTATACTCGGCTTTGTCTCAGGATGGTAAGTTGGTTGTTGAAGATATCCCTCTAGTGGTGTGGGGGCTGTGCTTTGGCAAAGTAGGTGGGGTTATATCCTTCCTGTTTGGCCCTGTCCGGGGGTGTCATCAGATGGGGCCACATTGTCTCCTGACCCCTCCTGTCTCAGCCTCCAGTATTTATGCTGCAGTAGTTTATGTGTCAGGGGGGCTAGGGTCAGTTTGCTATATCTGGAGTACTTCTCCTGTCCTATCCGGTGTCCTGTGTGAATTTAAGAATGCTCTCTCTAATTCTCTCTTTCTCTCTGTCTTTCTCTCTCTCGGAGGACCTGAGCCCTAGGACCATGCCTCAGGACTACCGGGCATGATGACTCCTTGCTGTCCCCAGTCCACCTGGCCGTGCTGCTGCTCCAGTTTCAACTGTTCTGCCTGTGATTATTATTATTTGACCATGCTGGTCATTTATGAACATTTGAACATCTTGGCCATGTTCTGTTATAATCTCCACCCGGCACAGCCAGAAGAGGTCTGGCCACCCCACATAGCCTGGTTCCTCTCTAGGTTTCTTCCTAGGTTTTGGCCTTTCTAGGGAGTTTTTCCTAGCCACCGTTCTACACCTGCATTGCTTGCTGTTTGGGGTTTTAGGCTGGGTTTCTGTACAGCACTTTGAGATATTAGCTGATGTACGAAGGGCTATATAAATGCATTTGATTTGAGTTGATTCCTTTTGGCATTAAGTGCTGACTTGGGGTAATATGATGTCTGTAATGATTTAGTGTAGGATCCTTTACAGACAGGAGACTGAAAGGACATGGGGTAGAAGATGAGTCTCCATTCACACAGATAAGACCTCTTCTGATTAGTCTAAGATCATCAGGGAGGTGGGAGAGTTGGTCACTATCAGCACAGTAACAACAACACTGCATTTCTTACTATTCAGAGGAGTTGTACACAAGCATATTAGTCACAAACAGACCACAAACAAGAGAACTTTTGGTTTGCCTCACATTATAACATATAAGTGTGTACATTTAAGTATGATGTTGGTTACGAAAGGAAAGCGAGAGAGGGAGACAGAGAGGGGAGGGGGAGGGGGGGAGAGTGAAAGAAAGAGACAGCGGTGTTCCAACAGTAGAGATGCAATGAGGTCAAAGGTCAAACCATGAAGTGTCCTTCATGAGGTCAGAGGATGAAATAAAATATAATGAAACAATGACATAAAAAATGTAACATTGTGTAAATCCCATCTGTCATTAAGTGATTGTGTTTTCTCTCTCTTGTTATAAAAGATAACCGCTCCTGCAATCATGAGCTAAAGCCAGAGACATTGCCTGACATTGTGATGTTGCTGACCTCTGGTGACCCTATTTGTCTGAGCCAGAAGTGATCACACACACACACACACACACACACACACACACACACACACACACACACACACACACACACACACACACACACACACACACACACACACACACACACACACACACACACACACACACACACACACACACACACACACACACACACACACACACACGCACATACACACACAAAAACCAGGCCCGTTCATTACTTCAGGATCCTACTCTCAACCTTCACACCCCGGCACACCAGTCATAATCAATGTCATATCACAGTCAATGTCAGGAGTGACAAACACACTCTCAAAATGATCCCTGTAAAAGGAAGTGTTCAGGCCTTATGGTTTCTTGTCTAGTCTGTTTTCCCATTATACATGGCCATCATGCTGTCAGGCAGGCAAGAAGCAGATCGGGGCTGAGGCAGGCAAGGCAGTTCAGTAGCACAGCTGAGCCGACACTTAATTTGTCTTTTTTTGTCATTAGTTGAGTGGCCACCGTCTGCCCCATGCAAACATTTATTTTATTGATTTAACATCACATCACTCCACGGCAGTGATACACAAATCGCAGCTAGCTGAGCTGCTCTCATTTTGGTAAAAACTAATGGACATCACATTGTAGTGTATTGTATGAAGCACATCCAACTGGCAGATTGTTGACAATGAGAATTGAAGGTAGTGGGCCTTTCTTGGCTTCAGTGCTTTGAGCTTGGACAAAAAATGTCCAACAAACTGAAGATGTGAAATAGTAGCGCAGATTGGATAATACATCATGGCAAACCACAGTCATGAGCTAGATACATCAAGGTCATCCTGCTTTTCTACCATGTTTTGACATTGTAATTTCAGTAAAAAATGGTTGATAAGGTGGTCATGAGATTATTCTTGCAAAAATCCGTACTTCAGAAGAAGCATGAGTCCTTAGGAATCCCCCCCCCCCTTCTCTCTGTTCTTTACTTTTCTGTATAAAGGACGTTCTCTCCTTGAAGACGGTGTGTCCTCTCATCATTTTGTTATGAGGCTGCTGAAGGGCATCTACTGTAGAGGAATACTTAGCAGCAGTGAAATTAACAATAGTAATGCTGCTTGGATTTACACGTTTAATGAAGATTGCACAAGAGCTGCAAACACATTTCATTAAGAAATGCAGGGGAGGGCATAGAAGATCTCGAAGACTCAGTGAAATGAAACACAAAGAGAGACAACAAAATTCAACAACAGATGACTTGCAAAAAGGTCAAACTGGCATTCGTATCAGTGTTAATTCAGACTACCAAAACAAATACCAATGATTAAGATGCTTTAGGGAACATGTAATACTTCCGAGAATATTCAGACCCCTTGACCTTTTCCACATTGTGTTACGTTACGGCCTTAATCTAAAATGTGTTAAATAATCCCCCCCCCCATCAATCTGCACACAATAGCCCATAATGACAAAGCAAAAACAGGGTTTTAGATTTTTTTTAATACAAAATGTAAAACTGAAATACCTTATTTACATAAGTATTCAGACCTTTTTCTATGAGACTCGAAATTGAGCTCAGGTGTATCCTGTTTCCATTGATCACCATTGAGATGTTTCTACAACTTGATTGGAGTCCACCTGTGGTAAATTCTATTGATTGGACATGATTTGGAAAAGCACACACCTGTCTATTCAAGGTCCCACAGTTGACAGTGCATGTCAGAGCAAAAACACTTTTATGGAGGAGTGGCCAGACGGAAGCCACTCCTCAGTAAAAGGCACATGACAGCCCGCTTGGAGTTTGCCAAAAGGCACCTAACAGACCATGAGAATCAAATCAAATCAAATTGTATTGGCCACATACACATGTTTAGCAGATGTTATTGTGGGTGTAGCGAAATGCAAGTTTCTCTGGTTTGATGAAACCAAGATTGAACTCCTTGGCCTGAATGCCAAGCATCACATCTGGAGGAAACCTGGCACCATGCCTACGGTGAAGCGAGGGAAAGATGAACAGAGCAAAGTACAGACAGATTCTTGCTCAAGAGCGCTTAGCCAAGACAAACCAGGCTTTGGGACACGTTTCTGAATATCCTTGAGTGGCCCAGCCAGAGCCTGGACTTGAACCCGATCCAACATCTCTGGTGAGACCTGAAAATAGCTGAGCAGTGTTCCTCCCCATCCAACCCGACAGAGCTTGAGAGGATCTGCAGAGAAGAATCAGAGAAACTCCCCAAATACAGGTGTGCCAAGCTTGTTTGCGTTATACCCAAGCAAACTTGAGGCTTTAATTGTTGCCAAAGGTGCTTCAACAAAGTAAAGGGTCTGAATACTTACGTAACGGTGAAATGTCCGTTTACACTTTTTATGCATTTGCAAAAATGTCTTAAAACCTGTTTTTGCTTTGTCATTATGGGGTGTGTGTAGATTGATGAAGGGGGAAAAATTATTTAATCCATTTTCGAATAAGGCTGTAACGTGTTATTACAATGTTTTTAACAACCTATCAGATCATTCAGCAGTCGTGCATAGGGGCATTTAGAAATGTAACTAATATTTGGGTATGAGTCCCAAATGGCACCCTATTCCTTCCTTATATAAATACTGTATATTCCTTATACCCTATGGGCTCTGGTCAAAAGTAGTACACTATAGTACACTATAAAAAGAATTCGGTGCCATTTGGGACGTAAACTTTGACTCTGTCTGATTTGCGGCTGTGGGTGTCCGTTCCAGTACAGTTACGCTTATCGGTAGTGATAGAGGTGGAATATGAGTCAATGTTTGTACATGTGTCATGACTGGTGTGGGAGTCAGACTGTTGAGTTCTCCTATGGGTTAATGACCCAAAAAGCATCAAGCACATAACAAAACATGGTGCAGCGTCTGCAGCTGGCTGCCTGAAAACTTGCTTCACACTTGCAACACTTGCTTTGTACTGTGGTAAGGTGTGTGTGTGTGTTTGTGTGTTATTTTACAATCACACTTGGTGTCCCACAACAACGCTGACAGGGAGCAGATAAAGAACAGAGAAACAGAGAACAGAGAAACGCAGAGAAACGCAATGGTAGACCTGTGGTAGACTGAGGACCACTGTGCACGGAACTCTCTTGGAGATGTTTGGTGCACATTCCACAGGTTCTAGTGAAAGCAGTGTTCTCAAAGATAAAACCCAAGATGGTTCTTTGTGTCTTTCACAGTGCCTTTATTTCACTTTAGCTCTATGACAACTTCCCTCAAAGTCTCGCAATGTCTGACCTTTTATGACCTTAATAAAGACACTCTCTTCTTCAAAAAGGCCTGAATCATTTTCAAAAGTTAGCAAGAGTTTAGTCAAGTCTTTTTTAGTTTTTACATAAAGAAAGCAATGCACTGGGGGATCTTTGTTGGCAGTCGAATAATAATGGGTTTGGAAACTACTATTCCCTACACATCTACTGTTGTGCTTTTTATGCGCACTGAGTCATGTTATCACCTCGCTTTATTAAAGCCTCCATTTCACGACCCTGTTTTCTTATTGGATTCTCGTCCAGGCTCAGAAAATGCCATAATAACCTGATATCTTATTCAATTTAAATGCCAGCAAGCAATAATGATGTGGTACTACAAACAGATTTGAAATAAGCCTTTTATCTGAGCTATAATAAAAAGCCTCATGTGGTATGCGTTATATTAGAACATAGGCACAAAATCAAATAGATGTTATCTATATTGCTTTATTATTTCTCTGGAATTCAGAGAGGATTTTAGGTACTTGGGGGAGGTAGTGCAAACCTGACAGAAATATCCAAATGGCGTACAGCTAACACAGCTAACTGAAGCGACGTCTACAGGCTAAGAAATGCTGGGTGCCAACCCAATTTGGGTTATTTGGTAACCCAGCGCTGGGTAAATATTGGACAGAACAAACGCTGGATTCATTTGACCCAGCCGAACATAGCCACGCCCCTACTCAACCACACCTCCAGTTTCTGAGCCGACCCGGTTGGGTCATATCTCAATAAACCAGCACCAATAACCCAGCATCAACAAGCCAACCATGCTCTTTTTAAAGAAAACAACCAAACTAAGTGAACCACCGCCTGCAGCCTGGGCAGTTGGGTCAACCGAACAATGCAGCATTTTTTTGTGTGTATATCACTATCCAATAACTCACTGTCACTAACTCCAATAACTCACTGTGTGCTCCCTCTCCGGCCTCTAGGTCACCAGGCTGCTCGCTATGGCGCACACCTGTCACCATCGTTATGCGCACCTGCATGTCCCTATATATGTCACTCCCTTTGGTTCCTTCCCAAGGTGTCATTGTTTCTGTTCCTGTATCAGTTCTGTGCGTTGTTTGTGTTTCTAATTTTGGTATTAGGTTGTGTTTATTTATTAAAACACTCACTCCCTGAACTTGCTTCCCGACTCTCTGCGCACATTGTTACACTCACGTCCTAAAAGACAACATCAATGGAACAAAATTATAGAAAGCCTTATAGAATCACAGCACCATTCCTCACTATATGAAGGCATATATTGGCCAAATAAACAAAATATGTTAGGATAAGAAAATGCATTAATAGTTATCATCCTGGCCAGCAGACAGAGATACAATTGTGTTGGCTCTGTCAGTTCAGTTCAGGCCCCTGTTCAGATGTAAATGTTATATTGTTATAAACATTGTTATAAATGTTATAAATGTTATATTTGTTTTTGAGGCTGAGGGTGGTGGTTTCTGTGGGTGACCCAGAGAGATACTGTATCTATCTTCCCTATCCCTCTACCCTCGGCAAAATAACCATGTACCATCCCACAACAACTTCAAACATTATGAGGCCATGAGCCTTTTTCATTACGTTTTCTATAGATAATTTTTCCACGAAAATACTTTGTTCTGAAAAAATATGAATTATTTTTGTGATCTAGAAACTGGTTTAATATGTCCTTAATGGTGAAAGACAGATGTCACACAGGTTTTTTTCACATGGTTGAGTCAGATGAGGGCCAGCTTACATCCCAAAGGATACCCTGTTCCCTACATAGCGCACTACTTTTAAGCAGAGCCCTATCAAAGGTAGTGCACTATATAGGGAATACAGTGCTATTTCAGACACAGGCCTCCAGTTTTGGCAGGCCAGGAGATGATATCCTATCCTAACAGAGGGGTCCTGAGAACCTGTCAGAATTACAGAATGACTAACAGACTATCAGTGTTTACAAAGGTCAGTACGTTAAGCGCCAAATGAACATAACCCAGCTTATCAGTCACCTGGCCTTGATGACCATGGCCAAACAGGGCTTCCGTGTGTTGAGGGGTGGGAGCGTGTGCGTATTTGTCTTTGTGTGTGTGTATCAGAGGACACTGGTGGCAGGAACTATAAGACGACAGGCTCACTGTAATGGCTGGAACGGAATGAATGGAACGGAGTCAAACGTTACATTTCAATATGTTTCATGTGTTTGATACCGTTCCATTTATGTCATTCCAGCCATTACAATGAGCCGATCCTCTTATAGCTCCTCCCACCAGCCTCCTCTGGTGTGTATGTATGTATGTGTGTGTGTGTGTGTGTGTGCGTGTGTGCGTGTGCGTGTGTGTGTGCGTGTGTGTGTGTGTGTGTGTTTGAGCAGGGTGGTGTGAGAGTGGACAAGGCCATGGATACTATCTAAACAAGTTTTGACAAGTTCTACGCCATGCAGGGGCTAGTTAATGGTTACCAGAGCAGCATTGAGAAGGGCCCCAGAACACAATTAGGCTGGCCCCGTCAGCACACCATACCATTGACTGACCACCCGATAGGAGAGGAGGAGAGGAGAGGGGGAGAGGATAGGAGAAGAGCTTGCATGTGCTTAGTTCCCTTGTAATTGTAAAGTAATTATGTGACAATAGACATCATTATTTTAGTTGGTTGGGCTGCTTTATGAAATTTGTATTCAATAAACCCACATTTCCTTGTCAATTAAAGATACAGTAGAGGTTGTGTAGCCTTGTTTGAAAAACCACTCTTACCCTCTTCATGGAGGTGTTGCTAGCATCTCTCCCATGTGCCCCAGCCATACGTATAGAATTACACCCGAAAGGCAAAGTAATAATCGTCAATTTGGTCCCATTTGTTTTGCTGCCACCCATTCGCCCAAACACATACACACACAAGCATGCACACACACACACACAAGCATGCACACACACACACACAAGCATGCATGCACACACACACACACACACACACACACACACACACACACACACACACACACACACACACACACACACACACACACACACACACACACACACACACACAAGCACACACGCTTGCACACACACACAAGCACACGCGCTTGCACACACACACAAACACACACACACACATGTGTCCATCAGACAGAGGGGAATATTAAGGTGTCCTTTGTAGTGTCTGCTGCTTCCCTCCTGCATGTAGAGCAGAGAGCACAGTGATCCCCCCCGCACACACAAACACTAACACAATTACTGGAAACAATTACTGGAAACAGGTTTCATTCCTATTGATCTTTCTCTTTCCCACCTTCTTCCCCATCCTCAATTTATTTTTCTCTTTTTATTTTCTATTTCTCATTGTCTTTCCCTCTTTACTGTCTGTCTGAAATTATTTTCTCTCTCTCTCACTCTCTTGCTCTATCTCTCTCTCAGTTTTGATCATGCCATTCCAGATGATACATTCTTTATCCCTTTATCTCCCTCGATTGCTTCTAATTCAAATTCTCTGTTATCTTTTGGTAATGTGAAACTTATTTCCAATGCCAGTCAAAACAAATTCTGAATAACTACCACAGCTTTGAGTGAATGGGTGAATTAATGAATTAACTAACAAACGAACAAACAAATGAAAAAGCGAACAAACAAACAAACTAACTAAGTAACAAACAAATACATTAATGGATGAATATGTGTCTCTACATCTGTGCCAGTCTGCCGCAGGCAGCTTTCTGGTTGGGGACACGCACACTCACACGCACAGTGAGTCATTAAAGTGCATCTGCCTACACTCCACCATCCTCCTGCACCCATCCTATGCTC
This sequence comes from Oncorhynchus tshawytscha, assembly GCF_018296145.1. NCBI lineage: Eukaryota > Metazoa > Chordata > Actinopteri > Salmoniformes > Salmonidae > Oncorhynchus > Oncorhynchus tshawytscha. The sequence goes on along the minus strand of NC_056457.1, from coordinate 1,003,311 downwards.
CACTCGGCATCCCCCTCTTCCACTCTTCCTCTACCCCACTGGGCTAATGGTCCATGCTAATGGTCCACAACCCTGCACAGCCACCATGCGCTGCAAGGATGTCACACTGCTGCCAGCCCAGGGCTCTGGGACTGAAGGGGCGAGCGTGCGTGTGTGTAGAGGGGTGTGAACCCTACCCAGAGGGCAAGCAAAGGGGGAGCATATGGCTGGGAGGTTGAGGGCTTTGCACTACACCACACTAGATTAAACTTTGACCCTGAGCGTGAAGCCCTACATTTCGGAGAGGGACAACTGTGAGAGGTGTTGCATATCTGTTTAATGACATGGTGTGAGAGGTGCTGGCCAGGGGGTGAAAGCTTCAGATAGCTCTTCTCTGGAGTCTGTAATTAACCAGGGTCACTGTGGATAGCCTCTCGTTAGACTCATCACTTTTGGGAACGAAATGGTAATGTAGTGTTTGTCTCATTAAACATCTTAGAACATCTAATCTAATATATGCTCGCCAGTACTAATTATATATAAGAGTGAGAAGACCTGTGTTTGGATGTTTTATCTAGGCTTAAAGAAATCTGTGTTTCCCTTGTTTAATCTGACAACTGTGAATATGTAGGCCTAACTGGAAAATGGTTATTCTACATCAATGAGTATAAGTGTAATTTATTTTCCCATCTGAGCTTGCCGACAATGCTTTAGTGTATTAGTCATTATACATATTCAGCAGGTGTTATTAATAATGTCTTTGTAACACGCTATCATTATTTTGATACAATAGCTGCTCTTGACGATGTTTTATTGTCCCACTATTTATCATTCTAAAGGAGTTTATGTGTTTTAAGGTAAAAAAAGTATATATTCACACAGTTATTTTGAATATTTCTAATATCTTACTATCATGAATAAAAATGCCTAATTCTGTAGGCCTACAATTACATCTGTTCTTGATTCATATTTATCTGTTTCTAGAGGAACAACATTTTTATAATACCGGGTTGGGATTAGAAATGTGAACAGGCAAAACAAAGTTGAAACTGGCCTCTTGAAAAGCCATCGTATGATTGCAGAGTGTGGGTGCTTCCCAAATGGCACCCTATTCCATATAAAATGCACTGATTTTGGTTAGAGCCCTATGGGACCTGATCACAAAAAAAGTGCACCACATAAGGAATAGCGCACCATTTGGGACTCATTCTGTGTCTTCACTTTCTGTTTGTCATTGTGCTGGCGGAGGCTACGTCTTATTAAATGACACCTTATACACCAATTCTGATCAGGGCCCATAGGGTTCTGGTCAAAAGTAGTACACTACTAGGCAATATGGTGCCATTTGGGACTAACTCTGAATCAAACTCGGTCTGATTCTGAAGCAGCTCCCACTCAGGAACATTTTGAGAGAGCACTTTACAGACTCCTCTCTAGTCGCTGATTACCTTTGCTTCCACAATGACACACTCAAGGAGGGACAAGCAAATGTGGTGTAGATTTGCTTTCACTCTGAGATAATATTTGTGTTTATTGTTTTAAACGTGGGGGATGAGAATAGGGTTGGCTTTCACTTTGCACTTGCCTTGACTTTTAGTCTGAGACAAAGAGCAAGTGTCACATCTGGTGGTTGAATATCAACGAGTTGCAATTCATCCATTGTCTCTTTGTGTATCCATTAGTTTGGATTGACAGTAGCACTGTGGCTCATCCAATGCATTTCCACCTATTGTATAAAACATAAATGTCAGGCAATTTTCTTGTCATAGTTATTGCCATTCAGGGAGTAACCCATATACTGTACATTATCAAAATCCTACCCTTGCTTCAGTGTTCATTATCTGCTCACACTATATACTGTACAACTACAGGGTACTGACAAAATAAAGGAAACACCAACATCAAGTATCTTAATAATGCGGTGGGCCACTAAGAGCCACCGGAACATTTATTTTGGCAGTGGCCTGTAACACCTATTTACTGTTGCACGTATGGATGATATTTAGCAAAACATTTAAGATACTGTATGTACAGTATGTGGAGGTAAATGTGTTAATGGCTTATCCATAATGAAGACAATGAGGTATTGGGTCATTGGTCAACACCTTGCAATAATTCACAGCTTTCTACATCCCCAGGAGACATACTGAAGCACAACACAGGGGAGCTGGAGAAATGTACATCATTGATGAAATGCAGTTAGAGTGAGCAATAATCTCACCTTTTCACCCCACATTCCTAACATTCTTACTGTAACATCTCCACTAGTCAATTTTGATTTGTGGCACACAGGAACGTGAACTATGAACCACAACTAGATGAACCACTCATACCTACTGTAACATCTACATCAAGCAAGAAGTTCCAGGAAGATGGCGGTGAGTGAAGACGGGATTTTAGCTTGCTCCGAATAACCTTAACTTGTATCCATCTCAAACTTACTTAAAGCTGCCCCTAAAAATGTTGAAAAAAAAATACATTAAAAAAATAATAATTACTATTGGGGAGATGCTTATTCTATACGAGCCCCTTAATCTCTCCAGCAATGGAGCCGTCATATACATTTTTGACGATGTTTGTGTTTTCGAGTGGATACTCCTCTATGAGTGATAAGTAATCTACAGACTTGGACTTTTATTAAGGAGTTCCTATGGAAGTCAGAGCAGGGGATGTGGGAGATGATGGATGTAAATTCATTCTTCAGGAAAGTAAGTGGGTGACACAAAAATGCTATAGCTTTTGTTATCACTGAAAGAGAAACTTTTCCAAAATCAAGGAGAAAGAAACTACAAAATGTGGCTAAACTACTGCTTTTACCTCCAGCAAGAAAAACATATATGACATAATTGAACATTTTACCAGCAGGCAACCAACAGAAAGTGCTGGACTGGCCCAGACATCCTTGCGGTTAGGGAATAATCTGTTATTTTAATGCAACCTTCCATCACCGTTGCCTCAGAGTCAGAACGTTCTAAGATGTACAGTAGTTTATACGGGGTAGAGTGTTCTATTACATAGGCTATTCCCTCTCTAGAGCAATACTGTTGACCAGGGCCCATAGTATCTTTGTTGGGAAAAAGGTGCCAATTGAGACGCACCCATAGTGTGTGTGTTGCGTAGAAGGGCAATGTTTAGTGTGTCCGCCAAGTTGCTATCTTATCAGGAGGGATGTGTGTTTGTGTCTTAGTGAACTCATTAAATGCGGGGACGTCTTAATTAAAAGCTGGTTCGCATGTAGAAATTAAATGGCAGGTAGTCATTGTGTGTCAGTGGTTAGAGTGTTGGACTCATAACTGAAAGGTTGCAAGATCAAATCCCTAAGCTGACAAAGTAACAATCTGTCTTTCTGCCCCTGAACAAGGCAGTTAACCCTATGTTCATAGGATGTCATTGAAAATAAGAATTTGTTCTTAAACTGACTTGTCTAGTTAAATAAAGGTAAAAAAACAGATAGCAGATGGTCTCAGGTTCTGTTAAGTTCAATGGGTGAAAGAAGGGATTTGCTGATGTAGGGTCTTAATTTCACAGTAAACAAATTAACCAATTGTGCAATAAAAAATAAAAAAGTGTTTTGTGTAACTTATTTTTTAACTTATTGTGTACATAATGTTGCTGCTACCGTCTCTTTTAACCGAAAATAACTTCTGCACATCAGAAAAGCAATTACTCACCGCGGACTGGAAGAAACTTTTCCCTTTAACGAGTCCGACAAGAAGGATATCCTGCTTTCACTGGAACAGGCCCAGATCCATCTCTTTTGCTGGAGAAAAAAAGGGGACGCAGATCGGGGATCCTTCTGAGAAGCCGGAGGCGAGCGAGTAAACTCCCAATGCCTCCCATTCTCCTTGCTAACATGCAATCATTAGAAAATAAAATTGATGACCTACTATTAAAATTATCCTACCAACATTAAAAACTGTAACATCTTATGTTTCACTGAAATGTGTCTGAATGAAGAAATGGACAATATAGACCTGGCGGGATTTTGCATGCACCGGCATTACAGAGACGTTACCTCCGGTAAGACTAGGGGTGGGGGTGTGTGTATTTTTGTCAATAACAGCTAGGTGCATGATGTCTAATATTAAAGAAGTCTCAAGGTATTGCTCACCTGAGGTAGAGTACCTTATGATAAACTGTCACCACACTAATTACATAGAGTGTTCTCATCTGTATTATTCTTAGCCGTCTATTTACCACCACCAAGCGAAGCTGGCACTAAGACTGCTCTCAACCAACTCTATAAGGCCATAAGCAAAGAAGAAAATGCCCCCCCAGAAGCGGCGCTCCTAGTGGCCAGGGACTTTAATGCAGGCAAACTTAAATCAGTTTTACCAAATTTTTACCAGTATGTCACATGTGCAACCAGGGAAAAAAAAAATCATAGACCACCTTTACTCCACACACAGAGATGCATACAAAGATCTCCCTCACCCTCTTTTTGGCAAATCTGACCACAATACTATCCTCCTGACTCCTGCTTACAAGCAAAAACCAAAGCAGGAAATACTAGTGACTCGCTCAATATGGAAGTGGTCAGATGATGCGGATGCTACACTACAGGACTGTTTTGCTAGCACAGACTGGAATATGTTCCGAGATTCATCCATTGGCATTGAGGAATACACCACCTTAGTCATCGGCTTCATCAATAAGTGCATCGATGACCTCATCAATGCACTTATTGATGAAAGCTACATACCCCAACCAGAAGTCATGGATTACAGGCATCATCCGCATCGAGCCAAAGGCTATAGCTGCCGCTTTCAAGGAGCGGGAGACTATTCCTGGAAGCTTCGAAGAAATACCACTATGCCCTCAGACGAACCATCAAACAAGCAAAGCGTCAGTACAGGATTAAGATTGAATCCTACTACACCGGCTCTGACATTCGTCGGATGTGGCAGGGCTTGAAAACTATTACGGACTACAAAGGGAATCCCAGAGACGAGCTGCCCAGTTATGCAAGCTTACCAGATGAGCTACAGGCCTTTAATACTTGCTTTGAGGCAAGCAACACCGAAGCATGCACGAGAGCACCAGCTGTTCTGGATGACTATGTGATAACGCTCTCGGTAGCCAAAGACCTTTAAAACCGTGGTAGGGGGCAGCATTTGGAATTTTGGATGAAGGGTGTGCCCAAATTAAACTACCTTCTACTCAGGCCCAGAAGATAGGACATGCATATAATTGGTAGATTTGCATAGAAAACACTCTAAAGTTTCCAAAACTGTTACAATAGTGTCTGTGAGTATAACAGAACTGATTTGGCAGGCGAAAACCGGAGAAAAATCCATTCAGGAAGTAGGATTTTTTGTTTGTTAGTAGTTTTCTAATCAATGCCATTACAGTATCTGTTGACTTAGGACTCCAATTGCAGTTCCTATGCCTTCCAATAGATGTCAACAGTCTTTGGAAATTGGTTCAGGCTTCTATTCTGAAAAATGAGGGAGTAAGAGCAGTCTGAATAGGTGGACCCTGCTGTGTCACAGAGCTTTTTCGTGCGCGCGACAGAGAGAGTGCCTTTCTTGTTTAGCTTTTATATTGATGTCCGGTTGAAATATTATCGATTGTTTAGGCTAAAAACAACCCGAGGATTGAATATAAACATTGTTTGACATGTTTCTATGAACTTTACGGATACAATTTTGATTTTTTTGTCTGCCTGTTGTGACTGCGTTTGAGCCTGTGGATTACTGAAGAAAATGCGCAAATAAAACAGAAGTTTCCGGATATAAAGAGAGACTTTATCGAACAAAAGGAACATTTATTGAATAAATGAATGTCTTCTGAGTGCAACCATATGAAGATCATCAAAGGTAAGTGATTCATTTTATCTCTATTTCTGACTTGTGTAACTCTTCTACTTGGCTGGTTACTGTTTGTAATGATTTGTCTGCTGGGCGATGTTCTCAGATAATCGTAAGGTATGCTTTCGCTGTAAAGCATTTTTTAAATCTGACACCGTGGTTGGATTCACAAGAAGTTAATCTTTAAACCTATGTAAAATAGTTGTATCTTTTCTGAATTTTTATAATACGTATTTTTGTATTTGAATTTGGCGCTCTGCAATCTCACTGGATGTTGAGAGACGCTTGAGACGCTAGCGTCCCACATACCCAAGAGAGGTTAAACAGGTCAACATTCACAAAGCCGCTGGGCCAGACGGATTACCAGGACGTGTACTCAAAGCATGCGCGGACCAGCTGTCAAGTGTCTTCACTGACATTTTCAACCTCTCCCTGACTGAGTCTGTAATACCCACATGTTTCAAGCAGACCACCATAGTCCCTGTGTGAAGGTAACCTGCCTAAATGATTCCCACCCTGTGGCACTCACGTCGGTAGCCATGAAGTGCTTTGAAAGGCTGGTCATGGCTCACATCAACAACATCCTCCCGGACACCGTAGACAAAATCCAATTCGCATAACGCCCCAACAGATCCACAGATGACACAATCTCAATCGCACTCCACACTGCACTTTCTCACTTGGACAAAAGGAACACCTATGTGAGAATGCTTTTCATCTACAACAGCTCAACACCATAGTTCCCACGAAGCTCATCACTAAGCTAAGGACTCTGGGACTAAACACCTCACTCTTCCACCACACATCTGCCACGCTGATCCTTAACACTCGGGCCCCTCAGGGGTGTGTACTTAGTCCCCTCCTGTATTCCCTGTTCACCCATGACTGCATGGCCAAACATGACTCCAACAACATCATTAAGTTTGCTGACGACACAACAGTGGTTGGCCTGATCACCGACAATGATTAGAGGTCAGAGAACTGGCAGTGTGGTGCTACAGGAAAAGGCGGGCGGAACACACACCTATTAACACCGATGGGGCTGTAGTGGAGTGGGTCGAGAGTTTCAAGTTCCACATCACCAACAAACTATCATTGTCCAAACATATCAAGACAGTTGTGAAGAGGGCATGACAAAACCCTTTCCCACTCAGGAGGCTGAAAAGATTTGGCATGGGCCCCCAAATCCTCAAAAGGTTCTACAGCTGCACCATCGAGAGCATCCTGACCGGTTGCATCACTGCCTGGTATGGCAACTGCTCAGCATCTGACCGCAAGGCGCTACAGAGGGTAGTGCGAATGATCCAGTACATCACTGGGGCCATGCTTCCTGCCATCCAGGACGTATATAAAAGGTGGTGTCAGAGGAAAGCCCATAAAATGGTCAGATACTCCAGTCACCCAAGTTATAGACTGTTTACTCCGTTACCACATGGCAAGCGGTACCGGAGCGTCAAGTCTAGGACCAAAAGGCTCCTCAACAGCTTTTACCCCCAAGCCATTAGACTGCTGAACAATTCATAACAACCGCCACCAGACAATTTACATTGACAGCCCCCCCTTGTACTCTGCTGCTACTCGCTGTTTGTTTGTGACCTATGCATGGTCACTTCGCCCCCACCTACATGTACAGATTACCTCAACTAGCCTGTACCCCTGTACACTGACTCGGTACCGGTGCCCGCATATTTTTTTATATTTTTCGGGCTTATGGAGGGTATCAAGTCAGGTCGAGTCATAAGGCTCAAGTCCTAGTCAAGTCATGAGTCATTGGTGTTAAAGTCAAAGTCGAGTTGCAAGATGCATATTTGTGACTCGAGTCTGACTCGAGTCCAACTCATGTGACTTGAGTCCACAACTCTGCCTACCACTAACTCTGAGTATAGCCTGGGTGTCTATATATGCTGAAGACTCTATGCACGTCAGCTACCACAGCAAGTGAAATCACTTTCAGAATGGGTGGCAAGAAATAAGTTAAGAAAAAAATTATAATAATAAAAATCCACATTATTTCAAACCAAAAACAGACATGTGGCGAAATAAATATTTTTGACATTTTGATTTGTGTACGTTTTAATGATTCTAAATGAGCCAAGCACGGCACCAGTTTACATCAAACTATGAAGCACAACAAAATATAGCAAAGGGAATAGAAAATATCCCTTAATAATTAATAATATTGTTACATTTCTCATCTACATTTATTATCTACCTGGCAATTCACCTTTATATCGCTTACAATAGGAGATGTTTCAAAATATGCATTATTCTGAAGTAAAGATTTTATCCCACTAGGTATAGCTTTTGTGACTGTGTCATATTCCTTGCTTGTAACCTCAAAGTTGTATCTTTCCATACATTATCTATGCATAAATAGATTCCCACGAATACTAACTAATTGGCTGACAAGAACAACGTTTTCCGAGAATCAGTTATGGTAAAATAACATCTTGATTCTATGTAATACCGACCAATTTTTCCATATCAAACATTTATGAGGTGAAAAGCCTGCTTATGAAAAGCCGCCAATTTCACAGGAAGTTTACTCATTTATTTTTGATAGATCTTTACACAGAGGTACAGTACCAGTTAAAAGTTTGGACACACCTACTCATTTCTTTATTTTGACTATTTTATACATTGTAGAATAATAGTGAAGACATCAAAACGATGAAATAACACAAGGAATCCTGTAGTAAACAACAAATTGTCAAACAAATCAAAAAATATTTTATAATTTAGATTCTTCAAAGTAGCCACCCTTTGCCTTGATGACAGCTTTGCACACCCGTAGCATTCTCTAATGCCAACCGAATGTCCAGATTCCTCCATTTCTTCTCCTGAGGAATCAGGTGGCGGTTTCTCTCCGGTGTATGACGGTGTATGAGTGGTCAGCTAGGAACTACCTTCTCCTCCCTTTGCCATTTCACACATTTTTTTCTGCCATTTTGCCATGTTGATATATGAAATGAATATTGACATGTGTGGTCGTAACATGATTTTGTGACATAACACAACAATGTCATGTGATCGTATCAAGTGTCCACCACATAAATATATGGCGCATGCATCTGTTTATGTACTGTACATGTGCACCTCACGCAGGTTTCAACTCAGGTTGCATGGCCTTAACTTATGTATGGAATACTATCTGATAAGTGTGTGTGTAACAGTATATAAAGTATGCTAATGTACTGGTGTGAAGGCATTTTGGCAGTGGTGTAAAGTACTTCAGTAAAAATACTTTAAAGTACTACTTAAGGATTTTTGGGGGTATTTGTACATTACTTTGCTATTTATATTTTTGGCAACTTTAACTTCACTACATTTCGAAAGAAAATAATGAACTTTTTACTCCATACATTTTCCCTGACAATAAAAAGTACTTGTTACATTTTGACAGGTAAATTGTCCAGTTCACACACTTATCAAGAGAACATCCCTGGTCATCCCTACTGCATTTGATCTGGGAGAGTCACTAAACACAAATGCTTCGTTTGTAAATTATGTCTGAGTGTTGGAGTGTGCCCCTGGCTATCCGTCTATGAAAATAACAAATAAAAATGGATGGTTTAATATAAGGAATTTGAAATGTTTTATACTTTTACTTTTGATACTTAAGTACATTTTAGCAAATCCATTTACTTTTGATACTTAAGTATTTTTAAAACCAAATATTTTTAGACTTTTACTCAAGTAGTATTTTACTAGGTGACTTTAAGTCTTTCTATTAAGGTATCTTTACATTTACTCAAGTATGACAATTTAGTACTTTGTCTACCACTGGATGTGGCGGGAGGTTAAAGCATGGGTTTAGAGGGTGTGAACATTGCTGAATGGGTGTAGACAAAGGAGAGCTCTCCAATAGGTACCAAAACATTCAACGGCCCTTTTCTCAAAAGTGAGTTTACAAGTTTATCAACTTTCAAAGCAGAATTACTTGTTCCTCAAAAATGCAGTATATGATATGAAGATATATGATATATATCTTCGAAAAGTATTTTAACAATTCAAAAGTCCCCTAGAGTTAGTCATACCTGGGTGTAATTAAACACTGGATAGTTTCCAGATCAGGATCAGTGGAGATACAGATCTCTTGGCCCGTATTCATAAAGCGTCTCTGAGTAGGAGTGCTGATCCAGGATCAGGTCCCCCTTGTCCATGTAAAGGCAAAACTGATCCTTGATCAGCACTTTTACTCTAAAACACTTTGTGAATACAATCAAAACATCCCCATGTCAACCTCACTACAACCCCTGAAACCAACTACTGAGTACTACTGAGGCTGGGATTTAGTGCCCATCCCAAATGGCCCCCTATTTCCAATATAGTGCACTACTTTTGACCATGGCCCATAGGGTAGGGGTCTATAACGGAAAAAGGGTGCTATTTGGGAGGGTGCTATTTTGGATGCACCCTCAGAACTTAGATTAGAATTTAGATAGTCTGCTGTAATGATGACTATAACTTCAAGTTTCAAGTTCTAACTTCTAACTTCAAGATGACAGTAACTCCAAGTTAATGGTGCAATGATAATAATGAACAATTGTGGTGCAACTCGACAGTGAAAAATAATTTTTGTGTCAATGGGGCATCCTTGTTTAATACTGCTTCTTCCCAACTCTAAGATATGGCAAGTATTACCGGCATTCTAATATACACTTTACAATCTAATACTCAACAATTTCCTACAATCTGCAGATCAACTTCTGCTAAATCTTTATAGGCTGTGTGTGTTTGTTGTCATCAGAAGACGTTTAGGTGGGGACAGGTAACATCGGCTGATGTAAAAAGGGCTTTATAAATACATTTGATTGATTGATTGAAATTTGATTGATATAACATACACTGTTTACAGGAAACTCACTCTACATCTTTATATGAAGTTGTGTGGAAAAAGGTACCAAGGACAAAGGAACTCAAAAGGTGTGATTATATTATTTAAACCCTTTTGAATATGAAAGTGGATGAAACATTTATTTGGCTCATTAATCTATATGGTCCAAATCAGGATGATCCACACATATTTATACCAATCTGATGAATTTACAGACATCAAACGATCAAATCATTACGGTGGGAGACTATCAGAGCCATTCCTGACCTCCCTGGGGCCCTAAGAAAAATTATGCTAAGGGCCCCTCCTACCTGACCCATGAGCCATGTAAACCATTTGCCATTGCCACACAGTCACACCTGACACCCAAGTACTCCCACTACAATCCCCCCTCCTTTAAAACAGTTTGCTCCATCTGTCTGTCTAAGAATTAGTAGACCTATACAGAACAGAATGAGGTATAAACAAACAATATTTATTGAATAGATTATTTTTTCTAGAATATTAAGATAAGTGAATATTAACATTAACATAAATAAGAAATTGTAGAAATATAAAAAGTAGAAAATAATCAAATATAACATGGAGCTTTGGCTCTGCTGCCTGGTAATTAGTCCAGTCCTCACAATATTATACAATTAGCTGTGTCTATACAATGTAAACGTAAGCCTATAGGCTATGGCTGCAGCTATATGTCTCAAAATAGTAAAATAAAACCTATACAGCTGTGTGATTAACTTTGGTTTCCTCTACAGCCTGGGCATTCACCTTGTTGAGTGTTTCAAATCTCTCATCCATGGATGTCACAGCAGAGTTGACCACAATGTTGAAGTAGTTGACTTCAAGGTTTTGCAGTGCATCAGTCACTGGTTCATCAGGAGCCTCATAGCTTAAGTACCTCTTGTTGTTATTCAGTCTCTTCTCTTTCAGAACAGCCACCACATGCATTTCTCACAAATGCTTTTGGCTGTTGTCTGGGCCTCAGAGAATCCAGTTTCCTGGTATGTAGTGAGGGAGGCCTTTGCATTTGAGATTAAATTCACTGCGATATCCAACTGCACTGAGGCGGATTGGAGGAGCTTGTTCACCTTGTTTGTCATTGTCAGTATCTCATAACATACGACACAGCAAATCAAGAAGCGGTAGGACACAACTTCCTCTGCATATGCTTGTGCCTCCACTTTGGCCACAGGATTGTTGATCATCTATCTGGCATCCAGTAATGCCCCCCGAACCTCAGAAGCCTGATGCCTGTTTGCATGAACACTTTGGAGCCTACTCTCCCATCTTGTGTCATTCCATGACTTCACGGTTATGTTCATGTGTTTCTTCAAAGCACTCCATCTTCATGTGCCAGCTGACAAGAAGGTGTAGAGCTTTTGCACATGCCCCCAAAAAACCCAACTGCATCTTTTGAAGATTTGGCAGCATCTTCAATGACAAGGTTTAGAGTATGTGCTCCACATGGGACTAACACGGCTCGGCTCTTTTTTTGTGCTCCTTGGTGCTTGCCCTTCACGTTAGCCCCATTTTCATAAGCTTGCCCTCTGCAATCTTCAAATAGAATCTTCAGCTCGTTCAGCTTATCTAAAATGACAGTGGACAGATTCAAGCCTGTTGCAAACTCAACAAATGTAATCTTTATTTTACTAGGCAAGTCAGTTAAGAACAAATTCTTATTTTCAATGACGGCCTAGGAACAGTGGGTTAACCTGTTCAGGGGCAGAACGACAGATTTGTACCTTGTCAGCTTGGGGATTTGAACTTGCAACCTTTCGGTTACTAGTCCAATGCTCTAACCACTAGGCTACCCTGCCACCCCCTACAAAGCCGAGGAAGTGCTCTTTGATCTCTGACTAATGTCAGGTGTATAGTCCAAGATAATGGTGAAGTACTTTGATGGTGAAGTACTTTGAGTCTCTTTCTTGAGTGACTATTGCTTCCTGTCACTCACAATCTGTATCAGCTCATTTTGTGTGCGGATCCCAAGGTAATGAGCATGTGTCTCTCCATCTTTAATTTTGCTGAGATGATTTTCTATTATGGTGTCAAATTTTGCCAGTAGTTCAACCTCTTTTAGGAAGTTTCCATTATCTGGTTAGAAGAGTTTGTCTGATGAACCCCTGAATGCTAGGTTTCTTTCAGCCAGAGACTGGGTGATACTTATTAAACGTGTAAGGACATCCCGCCATCTCTTTCTTTCAGCCTCCAAAATTGTAATTTGTATCTGGTCAAGAGTCTGTCCCCTACTTAGGCGCAGATCAAGTTCTCTCCACATAAACATATTGTTTGTGTGTTCAGGACTACCCGCATGGTGTTTCAGAATGGCGTTGATATTTGACCAGTCATTCACGCCTTCCTTTAATATTTTGTATCATCTATAGAAATGAGCTAACAGCAAAAACAATATACAGCGTTGTTTTTGATTGAGTATGAAAGCCAGCTCCTGGTAATCTTTGCCCCGTTTGACAGCTGTCTCTGTAATAAGCCTGAATGGAAACCTCTTCTAGACTTGTCTTTAGGGTAAGAAAATGAATGGACCTCTGCGCACTAACTCAGTCCTCATAACGTCTGTTAAGACTGGGGGCCAATATGCTGGGTCATTTGGTGGAGCAGCAACTGTTCTGTTAGGGTCTGAGCTGCTTGTATCTGATGCTGACTGTACACCTCTGGTTGTGTTAGTACTGGCTGAGAATGCCTGTACTTCACTTGGGTCTGTGTTAGTACTTGCTGAAGCTGCCAGTACTGGGTCTGTGTTAGTATTTGCTGATGCAGGCTGTACTGGGTCTGTGTTAGTACTTGCTGAAGCTGCCAGTACTGGGACTGTGTTAGTATTTGCTGATGCAGGCTGTACTGGGTCTGTGTTAGTACTGGATATGGATCGTGCTTGTTCTGGCTGATGATCCAGCATCTCCTCTACTGACAATCTTAGCATTGCACCTGTAAATTATTGTTACGAATCCCTATGGCCCGGCAGTCTAGGGGGATGGTAACGAGACCCGTAACATAACTCATGCAAAGTATAATAGTGACAAAGCAACAGTGAGAACAAAAAGCAACAGACAACTAAATTATTATTTTAAACACACGGTAAAGGGGGGCAGGAAAAGGGGCTGAGCTGGACCCAAGGAAAGAAATAATAAGTATCCAAAAACACCCCAAGCTAGTCTACTGCTTTAAGAACAGCTAGCTAACTAACCAAAAATACAGTGGGTGGTCCGCCCAGTTCTATCTAGTGTTCTTAGACAAAGTATTCCTATGGGTAGTGTATGCCCATGGGCGACTTGTCTTGGTACCCCCTTTTCCCACCATCAAACAAACACCATAACAAAAACAATACCCACAGGGGACAAAGTGACATGTAGTTGCAAAAATAAAAGACAGCTCAATCCAGAGAGAGAGAGAGAGAGAGAGAGAGAGAGAGAGAGAGAGAGACAGAGAGATCGAGAGGGCAGAGAAACAAAGACAGAGAGCAATGTACAAGGAGAGTCAGAGAGAGAGAAGAAAATGGGGAGAAATGGGAAGACAAGTAAAGAAAAAGAAAATAGAAAGAGCCACAGAGGAACCAACTGAATGGGTTTTCAAACCAACGGGATGTGATTGGGTAATGGAAACAGGAGGAGGTGTGTCTACTGATTGATGACTGCAAGCTGACTGATTTGGGAATGATGATTGCCACCTGTGAGGAGGGGAGAAGGAGAGAAATGAAACACACACACAGGATACCTGTATCCGTAACAATTATAGATAACAATACTATTATTAATTTAATCAGCTGCATCAGGCCCATTCAAACTGGCTCCCCCAGATTTCCTTTTATACATTTTCAAATATAAACTGAACTGCTATTTATACTATGGCTTGGCTGAATACTTGATGATTATTATTTACTGAGAAATGTGCAAATATATTGCCCAGTATGCCCAGCTAATCAACATTTTAAATTCAATATATGTCACGCCCTGACCTTAGTTATCTTTGTTTTCTTTATTATTTTGGTTAGGTCAGGGTGTGACGAGGGTGGTTGGTTTAGTTTTTGTATTGTCTATGTGTAGTTGCATGTCAGCAATCGTGTTTATAGCTTCAAGATCGTTTGGTTATTTTGTTAGTTTGTTTAAGTGTTCTTCCTTTTAATAAAAGAAGAATGTATTCATCTCACGCTCTGCCTTGGTCTCATCGTAATGACGAACGTGACAGAATAACCCATCAAATCAGGACCAAGCAGCGTGAAAAGGAGGAACAGCACTTAAGACCTGGGAGGAGATATTAGATGGAGCAGGACCCTGGACACAGCCGGGGGAGTATCGGCGTCCGAAGGAGGAGTTAGAGGCAGTGAAAGCGGAACGGCGATACTACGAGGAGAAATACAGGAGAATAGAGGAACAGCGAAGATATGAAGGTACGGAAGCACGCTAGCACGGAAGCCTGAGAGGCAGCCCCAAGATTTTTTTTGGGGGGGGAACACGAGTAGATTTGCTGAGTCAGGTAGGAGACCTGAGCCAACTCCTCGTGCTTACCGTGGGGAGCATGTAACTGGTCAGGCACCTTGTTATGCAGAGATGAGCACGGTGTCTCCAGTGCGCTATTCTAGCCCGGTGCGCTCTATTCCAGCTCCTCGCATTTGCCGGGCTAGAATGGGCCTCCAGCCAGGACGTATTGAGCCAGCTCTATGTTCTGGATCTCCAATGCATCTCCACGGTCCAGTGTATCCTGTGCCTCCTCCCCGCACTCGCCCTGATGTGCGTGTCACCAGCCCAGTACCACCAGTTCCGGCACCACACACCAGGCCTCCAGTGCGCCTCCAGGGTCCAGTACGCTCTGTTCCGCCCTGAGGTGCGTGTTACCAGCCCGGTACCACCAGTGCCGGCACCACGTACCAGGCCTACAGTGTGCCTCCACGGTCCAGTATGCCCTGTTCCGGCTCCTCGCACTCGCCCTGAGGTGCGTGTCCCCAGCCTGGTACCACCAGTGCCGGCACCACACACCAGGCCTACAGTGTGCCTCGGCAGTCCAGTATGCCCTGTTCCTCCTCCCCGCACTCACCCTGAGGTGCGTGTACCCAGCCCGGTACCACCAGTTCCGACACCAAGCACCAGGCCTCCAGTGTGCCTCCAGGGTCCAGTTCACTCTGTTCCTGCTCCTCGCACTCGCCCTGAGGTGCGTGTCCCCAGCCCGGCACTACGCACCAGGCCTACAGTGTGCCTCGGCAGTCCAGAACGTCCGGCGACAGTACCCAGTCCAGAGCGTCCGGAGACAGTACCCAGTCCAGAGCGTCCGGCGACAGTACCCAGTCCAGAGCGTCCGGCGACAGTATCCAGTCCAGAGCGTCCGGCGACAGTACCCAGTCCAGAGCATCCGGCGACAGTATCCAGTCCAGAGCGTCCAGCGACAGTACACAGTCCAGAGCGTCTGGTGACAGTACCGTCCAGAGCATCCGGCGACAGTATCCAGTCCAGAGCGTCCAGCGACAGTACACAGTCCAGAGCGTCTGGTGACAGTACCCAGTCCAGAGCATCCGGCGACAGTATCCAGTCCAGAGCGTCCAGCGACAGTACACAGTCCAGAGCGTCTGGTGACAGTACCCAGTCCAGAGCGTCCGGCGACAGTATCCAGTCCAGAGCATCCGGCGACAGTATCCAGTCCAGAGCGTCCAGCGACAGTACACAGTCCAGAGCGTCTGGTGACAGTTCACAGACCGGAACCTCCAACGACGGGCCACAGTCCAGAACCTCCAACGATGGGCCACAGTCCGGAACCTCCAACGACGGGCCACAATCCGGAGCCTCCAACGACGGTCCCCAGTCCAGAACATCCGGCGATGATCCGCGCAGCGAGGGTCTCCGCCCGGGGCCTACGGAGAGGATCCGCAGTCCAGAGCCTCCGACGATGATCCACGGGTCAGTGATCCAAGAGCGGACTCAGTGTAAAGAAGGGGGGCGGCGTCCAGAACCAGAGCCACCACCGAGGTTAGATGCCCACCTAGACCCTCACATATAGGTTTAGGTTTGCGTTCCGGGAGTCCGCACCTTTTGGGTGGACGCCCTGACCTTAGTTATCTTTGTTTTCTTTATTGTTTTGGTTAGGTCAGGGTGTGACAAGGGTGGTTGGTTTAGTTTTTGTATTGTCTATGTGTTGTTGCATGTCAGCACTCGTGTTTATAGCTTCACGTTCGTTTTGTTATTTTGTTAGTTTGTTTAAGTGTTCTTCGTTTGGTCTCATCGTTATGACTAACGTGACAATATATGAATCAATAGTCCATGTCAATTCATTGCTTTCCATCTTGAATTTTTTATTTTATTTATTTCACCTTTATTTAACCAGGTAGGCCAGTTGAGAACAAGTTCTCATTTGCAACTGCGACCTGGCCAAGATAAAGCATAGCAGTGTGAGCAGACAACACAGAGTTACACATGGAATAAACAATTAACAAGTCAATAACACAGTAGAAAACAAAGGGGGAGTCTATATACAATGTGTGCAAAAGGCATGAGGAGGTAGGCGAATAATTACAATTTTGCAGATTAACACTGGAATGATAAATGATCAGATGGTCATGTACAGGTAGAGATATTGGTGTGCAAAAGAGCAAGTAAATAAATAAAAACAGTATGGGGATGAGGTAGGTGAAAATGGGTGGGCTATTTACCAATAGACTATGTACAGCAGCAGCGATCGGTTAGCTGCTCAGATAGCTGATGTTTGAAGTTGGTGAGGGAGATAAAAGTCTCCAACTTCAGCGATTTTTGCAATTCGTTCCAGTCACAGGCAGCAGAGTACTGGAACGAAAGGCGGCCAAATGAGGTGTTGGCTTTAGGGATGATCAGTGAGATACACCTGCTGGAGCGCGTGCTACGGGTGGGTGTTGCCATCGTGACCAGTGAACTGAGATAAGGCGGAGCTTTACCTAGCATGGACTTGTAGATGACCTGGAGCCAGTGGGTCTGGCGACGAATATGTAACGAGGGCCAGCCGACCAGAGCATACAGGTCGCAGTGGTGGGTGGTATAAGGTGCTTTAGTGACAAAACGGATGGCACTGTGATAGACTGCATCCAGTTTGCTGAGTAGAGTGTTGGAAGCCATTTTGTAGATGACATCGCCGAAGTCGAGGATCGGAAGGATAGTCAGTTTTACTAGGGTAAGCTTGGCGGCGTGAGTGAAGGAGGCTTTGTTGCGGAATAGAAAGCCGACTCTTGATTTGATTTTCGATTGGAGATGTTTGATATGAGTCTGGAAGGAGAGTTTGCAGTCTAGCCAGACACCTAGGTACTTATAGATGTCCACATATTCAAGGTCGGAACCATCCAGGGTGGTGATGCTAGTCGGGCATGCGGGTGCAGGCAGCGATCGGTTGAAAAGCATGCATTTGGTTTTACTAGCGTTTAAGAGCAGTTGGAGGCCACGGAAGGAGTGTTGTATGGCATTGAAGCTTGTTTGGAGGTTAGATAGCACAGTGTCCAATGACGGGCCGAAAGTATATAGAATGGTGTCGTCTGCGTAGAGGTGGATCAGGGAATCGCCCGCAGCAAGAGCAACGTCATTGATATATACAGAGAAAAGAGTCGGCCCGAGAATTGAACCCTGTGGCACCCCCATAGAGACTGCCAGAGGACCGGACAGCATGCCCTCCGATTTGACACACTGAACTCTGTCTGCAAAGTAATTGGTGAACCAGGCAAGGCAGTCATCCGAAAAACCGAGGCTACTGAGTCTGCCGATAAGAATATGGTGATTGACAGAGTCGAAAGCCTTGGCAAGGTCAATGAAGACGGCTGCACAGTACTGTCTTTTATCGATGGCGGTTATGATATCGTTTAGTACCTTGAGTGTTGCTGAGGTGCACCCGTGACCGGCTCGGAAACCAGATTGCACAGCGGAGAAGGTACGGTGGGATTCGAGATGGTCAGTGACCTGTTTGTTGACTTGGCTTTCGAAGACCTTAGATAGGCAGGGCAGGATGGATATAGGTCTGTAACAGTTTGGGTCCAGGGTGTCTCCCCCTTTGAAGAGGGGGATGACTGCGGCAGCTTTCAATCCTTGGGGATCTCAGACGATATGAAAGAGAGGTTGAACAGGCTGGTAATAGGGGTTGCGACAATGGCGGCGGAAAGTTTCAGAAATAGGGGGTCCAGATTGTCAAGCCCAGCTGATTTGTACGGGTCCAGGTTTTGCAGCTCTTTCAGAACATCTGCTATCTGGATTTGGGTAAAGGAGAACCTGGAGAGGCTTGGGCGAGGAGCTGCCGGGGGGCAGAGCTGTTGGCCGAGGTTGGAGTAGCCAGGCGGAAGGCATGGCCAGCCGTTGAGAAATGCTTATTGAAGTTTTCGATAATCATGGATTTATCGGTGGTGACCGTGTTACCTAGCCTCAGTGCAGTGGGCAGCTGGGAGGAGGTGCTCTTGTTCTCCATGGACTTCACAGTGTCCCAGAACTTTTTGGAGTTGGAGCTACAGGATGCAAACTTCTGCCTGAAGAAGCTGGCCTTAGCTTTCCTGACTGACTGCGTGTATTGGTTCCGGACTTCCCTGAACAGTTGCATATCCCGGGGACTATTCGATGCTATTGCAGTCCGCCACAGGATGTTTTTGTGCTGGTCGAGGGCAGTCAGGTCTGGGGTGAACCAAGGACTGTATCTGTTCTTAGTTCTGCATTTTTTGAACGGAGCATGCTTATCTAAAATGGTAAGGAAGTTACTTTTAAAGAATGACCAGGCATCCTCAACTGACGGGATGAGGTCAATGTCCTTCCAGGATACCCGGGCCAGGTCGATTAGAAAGGCCTGCTCACAGAAGTGTTTTAGGGAGCGTTTGACCGTGATGAGGGGTGGTCGTTTGACTGCGGCTCCGTAGCGGATACAGGCAATGAGGCAGTGATCGCTGAGATCCTGGTTGAAGACAGCGGAGGTGTATTTGGAGGGCCAGTTGGTCAGGATGACGTCTATGAGGGTGCCCTTGTTTACAGAGTTAGGGTTGTACCTGGTGGGTTCCTTGATGATTTGTGTGAGATTGAGGGCATCTAGCTTAGATTGTAGGACTGGCGGGGTGTTAAGCATATCCCAGTTTAGGTCACCTAACAGAACAAACTCTGAGGCTAGATGGGGGCGATCAATTCACAAATGGTGTCCAGGGCACAGCTGGGAGCTGAGGGGGTCGGTAGCAGGCGGCAACAGTGAGAGACTTATTTCTGGAGAGAGTAATTTTCAAAATTAGTAGTTCGAACTGTTTGGGTATGGACCTGGAAAGTATGACATTACTTTGCAGGCTATCTCTGCAGTAGATTGTAAAACCTCCCCCTTTGGCAGTTCTATCTTGATGGAAAATGTTGTAGTTGGGGATGGAAATCTCAGAATTTTTGGTGGCCTTCCTATGCCAGGATTCAGGCACAGCAAGGACATCAGGGTTGGAGGAGTGCGCTATAAAGCAGTGAGTAAAAGAAACTTAGGGAGGAGGCTTCTGATGTTAACATGCATGAAACCAAGGCTTTTACGGTTACAGAAGTCAACAAATGAGAGCGCCTTCAGACACGCAGGGCCTGGGTTAACCTCCACATCACCCAAGGAACAGAGGAGGAGTAGGACGACGGTACGGCTAAAGGCTAGCAAAACTGGTCGTCTAGTGCGTTGGGGACAAAGAATGAAAGGCGTAGATTTCTGGGCGTGGTAGGATAGATTCAGGACATAATGTACAGACGGTATGGTAGGGTACAGTGGAGGTTAACCTAGGCATTGAGTGACGATAAGAGAGGTTGCATCACTGGACGCACTAGTTATGCTGGGTGAGATCACCGCATGTGTGGGAGGTGGGCCAAAAGAGGTATCTGAGGCATGCTGGGTGGGACTAGGGGCTCTGCAGCAAACTAAAACAATGATAACTATCCTAAACAACAGTATACAAGGCATATTGACATTAGAGAGAGACATAAAGCGAGGCATAAAGCAATCACAGGTGTTGATTGGGAGAGCTAGCTAAGACAACAACGGCTAAGACAGGTAAAATGGTGATGAATGGGCAGAGAGGGTCAGTTAACTACACACAGGGCCTGAGTTCGAGGCTGGGGCCATAAGATAAACAAAAATAAACAAAATGGAGTTCTGTGATTAATGAACAGTCCAGCAGACATCAGTTAAGTAGCCAAATGGGCATAGGGACCAGTGAACAGCAATAGATGAAACAGGGAAGCCGCTGGGTAGTCATTACTACGCTATCAAGCAGGAGACACGGCACTCAAAAAAAGTTATCAGTCCGGGGCTAGTAGAAGCGTCTGCTCCGACGTCCGGCAGAGGCTGGTTGAGGGCACAACAGATGGAATTACTAGACCAGTCGTAATAGAACGGCAGAGCTCTGTGTTGACAAAGGGTCCAGGCCAGTTGGCAAAAGAGGCATTGTACCTGGAGTAATTTTGTTTGCTAGCCGGGAGATGCGCCTGGCTCGTAGCTATCTGTTGCTAGCTTCGGGACAAGGACGTTAGCCACAATAGCCACTTGGTACTAGCTAGCTAGCAGCGATGATCCGATGCAAAGGTCTTACGGCAAGGATCCAGTGGAGTAGTGGATTCTGGAGGTATCAGCTGTGTGACCGAGGCTAGCTCAAAGCTAGCTTCGGGGCTGGGCCACTCAGTGGCAGCTAGCCAGCTGTGATGATCAGGAGTAATGGTCCAGGGCTTACGGCAGGAATCCGGTTTTGTAGTGGAGGAAACAGTCCGATACTGGCAGGCTCGCAAGTATTATCCAGGCTAAAGCTGCTGGTGTATGTGCAAAAGGTAAAGGCAGCTAATTAGCTAGTAGCTAATTAGCTGGTTAGCTTCTGATGGCTAGCTCCTGATGGAGGTTCTGACTATAATAGCCGATCCGTATCACATTGGGTGAGGCGGGTTGCTGGGAGGTATATTTGATTTAACCTCTTGAGCTTATGGCTCAATACTGCCCCCGTTGGAGGAAGTGCGTGCCCATAGTAAACTGAAAATATTTTTTCCAAAATTGCTAATATATGCATATAATAATAATTATTGAATAGAAAACACTCTAAAGTTTCTAAAACCGTTTAAATTATGTCTGTATGTAAAGCAGAACTCTCAGGGCAGCCTTTCTCCCAAACTCTCTCTTGTCAAGAGAAAAGTTGGGTCAACTTTGACGTCATCGCCCCCACCCTTCCCAGGCAGCTACCGATCTGGGAACAGTATGTATTTGTTCAGCGCGATGTCTGCTTTCAATTGGCACGTTCATTGTTTGAATTTCGCGCTCCCTCATCCTTTGGCGGGCGAAAATGCCCGGTTCACTCTCACATACATGCACTCTATTGCGCGCGGCCGATTTGGGGAACGTTCTTTTCCAATAGACACCAGTTGAAGCCGGTTCGTTTGTTCGCGATGATCATTGTTTTACATGATAAAAACATCATTTTGCTCGATTCTGCACTTAGTTTGACCAGTTTAGTCAACATATAATATGTAATTTTGAAGTTTGATTGCGCAAGAGTGCGGGACCAGAAGGAGCAGAAGTTATTTTGGGTGCATTTCAGCTGAAGCTGTTAGCATATGCTAATACAAAGACGCACAACTTGAAACCAAACGATGTATTGGGTAAGTATGACTCCTTCTACGTCTTCTGATCGAAGAACATCAAAGGTAAGGGAATATTTATGTGGTTATTTTGGGTTTCTGTGGACTCCAAACGTAGAGGAGACACTGCTAATATCTGAGCGCCGACTCATAGCATAGACTAGTGAACGAATTCTGTAACGTTAAAAATAAATGTAACACAGCGGTTGTATTAAGAAGAAGTGTATCTTTGTAACTATATGTAGAACATGTATATTTAGTCATGTTTATTGCTTGTTATCTGACGTTATCTGTCCGAGCTATCATAATTTCTCCGGACATTTTGAGTAGCATTTTTGAAATGTCGTCATTGTAAACAGAGATTTATGGATATTAATGGCATATTATTGAAAAAAAAAAAAAAAAAAAATGTACTGTGTAACATGTAATATTACTGTCATCTGATGAAGATTTTCAAAAGGTTAGTGAATTATTTATTTTTTAATCCTACTTTTAAATTTTATATTTTCTGGGACAAAATGGCCGCCGCTTGCATTTTGTTTCGGTGGTGGTCTAATATAAATGTGTGCTATGTTTTCGCCGTAAAACATTTTAGAAATCTGACTTGCTGGGTAGATGAACAAGGTGTTTATCTTTCATTTGAGCTATTGGACTTGTGTAGGTGTGGAGGTTAAATATGTCTAAGAATATTTTTTCACATTTTGCGTTATGCTAATGAGCTTGAGCCGTAGTCACGATCCCGGATCCGGGATGGGTAGCATCAAGAGGTTAAAAAGGGAAAAAGAGATACATTGAAAAAGAAAATAAATTGAAATTTAACACCTTAAAGACTAAATGTACACAGGAGAAAAACAAACAACGTCTGCACTGCTACGCCATCTTGGACATGGGGATATGAGATGATAAATAAAACAAAGCAAGATTCAAAACTTTGAATA
Organism: Oncorhynchus tshawytscha; assembly: GCF_018296145.1. Classification (NCBI taxonomy): domain Eukaryota; kingdom Metazoa; phylum Chordata; class Actinopteri; order Salmoniformes; family Salmonidae; genus Oncorhynchus; species Oncorhynchus tshawytscha. The sequence continues at coordinate 980,192 of NC_056457.1, read as the reverse complement.
TTTGTGACATACAATCATTGCAGCATTGCAGATTTTGTTGCAAGAACACAGACTCAATATATCATTTTTGGTGTTGCCTGTTTCTGGTCTCAGGTTCAGGAATGGCTGAAAAAGCATAACATTAATCTACAATGTACCCTAGAAATAGCATTGTTGGGAGATTTGGAGAGACCTGGTCAGTCAATTACTAATATACTAATACTCTTAATAACTGTGGATTATATTTGATTAGATAGATTGAAATTGTTACATCAAAAGCTGATGCCGCACAGGTGCTTGTACGCGTGTACTAATGCATACACACACACTCACATTCAAACTAACACACACGCACACGCACACGCACGCACACACACACACACACACACACACACACACACACACACACACACACACACACACACACACACACACACACACACACACACACACACACACACGTAAATAATACCACACATGCACTCAAACATGTACAGTTGGCCTTGCTGATTTCTGTTGTCCTTGATGTCTTTTGTTTTTGCATTGTCGTTTTCTGTTGTTGTTTTCCTTCATTTTTCGTTTTTAATCGGGGGATGATGAATGGATGAATGAGGTGCAGCTCTCAGGGAACTGTGGGGGAGATTTTGGATTGTTGGGTGTCTGGCAGTTGGGAGCTTGGGCCGGTGGCCAATAGGTCACTGACTCGGGTCCCCGATTTGACTTGGTGGGAGATCTGTCGACATGCCCTTGGGCGGGGTGCTTGACTCTGGTTGCTCCTGTGGGTCGCTCCAGATGGGAGTGTCTGCTAGATGACTGAATGTAATGTAAAAGCCTCTCTTCTCCGCTGCGACAAAGGTTTGACTTAAAATTAAATAAAATTAAAGACAAAACAAATAGCCTGCTAAAGCACTAGCTCTCTCTGTCTGTCCATATGAAGAAGGCAAGGCAGCAGACACACTGATGTGGTTTATCGAAAGGCAGCTAAAGTTAAATGCCATCAGTCAAATCAGGGATTTCTTTCAGAGGAACATTGATTGACAGGTAAAGGATTGATGAGGCTGTGTACACAGGCTTGTCTGCTGTAACAACACATCTATTCATCCTTTCAAACAAACATTCATCTTGTGAACAGCAAAGTGACCAGCCGGCCAGCTACATGTGAAGTGAGTGAACATAACACAGAGAGAGTTGGCTTTGTGGCCTCCCATGGGCCTGGTCCTGGGCAGGCGATAACTTGTTTGTGTTTGTGTTTGTGTGTGTGTGTGTGTGTGTGTGTGTTTGTGTGTGTGTGTGTGTGTGTGTGTGCGTGTGCGTGCGTGTGCAGGTGCTTGTACGTAGGCCTGTGTGTGTGTTAGTCTCTCCACTGGTCTGAATGCCCCAGTGGAGAACCATGTCTTGCAGGCAGGCGGCCATGGCAGGAAGGGCTTGCATCTGAGGCGGCCTAGACCAAGTGACTGGCAGCTGCTCCGGGGCCACCATCACCAGATGGCTAGGCGTCGATCCACACCAGTCACGGTGAGTGACCCTGTGTCACTGTGCTACTGTGTGCGCCTGTAGCTCGTGTCTAAAACCTGGCAGGGACAGCATGGTCGGCCAGACGTCTAGCTGTCACAAAAACATCCCCATCATCATGGGGACCGATCTTTGGCAACAGATGAGTCGCTGCCATCAACATTACGGTCAAGCACCTGATGCTGTGGTGGCGGCAGTAGGACGTCTTTGGCAACGCTCCAAATAGGATGTGAGGGAATGGGCAGGGGTTAGTTAGAGAATTGGCTAGTATAATGCCAACCAGAATAAGGAAGTAGTGAGGGCTGGGTTACTGTAACCTGGTATCTCCAGAAGTTCTGCTGAACACGAGTCATACTTTGCTATTGAACTGTACCATTTTGCAACCCTACTTTCTCATCTACACTTTGAAATAAGGTGTTATCTGTTTTTTTCCCAAGAATAGGATATACTCCGCTGTTTGTATGAAGGATACATAGGCTACACTGGCAGGATGATATCAAAGCCCGAGGCATGGTTAACCTACTGATTAATGATCAACCTTCAAATCAGGTCACCATCCTTAGAGATGGATGCGAGATGAGAGGCTACTAGCAGGAAGCCAATATATGAAGGTGATGCTCCCTCTCTCCCCAGGATACTCTGCTGTTGGTAAATGCAGTAAACGCACCGAGAGTAGAGGGACTAAGAGAGAGAGTTAATCTGGTCCGCATAAAAGAGCTGAGCTGAGAGCTGGTCTGACTGCTCTGCTTGTCACACCCTGATCTGTTTCACCTGTCTTTGTGATTGTCTCTACCCCCCTCCAGGTGTCGCCCATCTTCCCCATTGCCTGTCCTGACCAGGAGCCCGCCCACCTGACCACTCTGCCTGCGCCTGACCCTGAGCCTGCCTGCCGTCCTGTACCGTTGCTCCGCCTCTGGATTACCGACCTCTACCTGACCTGACCCTGAGCCTGCCTGCCATCCTGTACCTTTGCCCCTGTTGCTATAATAAACATTGTTACTTCGACACGGTCTTCATCTGGGTCTCACCTTTATCCTGATACTGCTCTTTCTTTCTCTCTCTCTCTCTCTCTCTCTCTCTCTCTCAGAATCTCTTGTGTGGCCTTTCCTGAGAACTGTAGAATATCCAACACGAAGACAGACAGCCAGGTGACCAATATTTGTGCAGCCGTGTTGCCTGTTGTTCCCCATTGGTGTCACAGGGTCCCTGTTCCTCTCTGGATCCAGCCAACACCAAGAAAAGTGCCAGGTTAGCAGTTTCTTTGAAAGATGGTTAGAGAGGTGATGTTTTTACCAGCGCTCGCCTTGATACATTATAAATCAACTTGGGAATCCAGACACACAAACACAGGCTCAAACATACACACACACTGAGATTATCTGAGATAATAATTCAGTGTACTGTTCTGCCTTCTCTCTTCTTCCATTCTCTCTTTCTCTCTTTCATCTTTGGGTACGGCCTTCACACAAAATAAACATCATTAGAGGCACAGCAAGACAAGCCGCACCTCTGTTCTCCTGAAATTAGAAAATATTGATGGATGTTGTCCCCTGTATTTTATTTGAGAGAGAGAGAGAGAGAGAGAGAGAGAGAGAGAGAGAGAGAGAGAGAGAGAGAGAGAGAGAAGGTCCTTGCCTCTGATCATTCAACGTGTTATGGCAGGCAGAACAACTACAGAAGACATGTTGGCTAAACTGTGGACTTTGAAATGATGTATGAATTAAATAACTCCCCACCCATCTCCACACCACTTTACACATTAGAAAATTAGAAATGTGATCCACTGTGGTAAGGTATGTTTGATCATGTTGTGAAGTCTGACTCAAAAAGAGAAACTACTGTGTCCACTCTAAAGTTTTGGAATTGTGCACAAATTTGTTTACATTCCTGTTAGTGAGCATTTCTCCTTTGACAAGTGTGACATATCAAGAAGCTGATTAAACAGTATGATCATTACACAGGCATACCTTGTGTTGGGGACGATAAAAGGCTATTGTAAAATGTGCACAAGACAATGCGTCACAAGACAATGCCACAGATGTCTCAAGTTTTGAGGGAGCGTATAATTGGCATGTTGCCTGCAGGAATGTCCACCAGAGCTGTTGCCAGAAAATTCAATGTTCATTTTTCTACCATAACCTGCCTCCAACATTGTTTTAGAGAATTTGGTAATACGTCCAACCAGCCTCGCAACCGCAGACCACATCAAATAAAAGTTAAAAAAAAAAAAATGTTCACATGCGCCAAATGCAACAAGTTTAATGCTTACTTACAAGCCCTTAACCAACAATGAAGTTTTAAGTAAAGAGAGTTAAGAAAATATTTACTAAATAAACTAAAGTTTAAAAAAAAGGAACGTAATAACATAACAATAACGAGGCTATATACAGGGGGTGGTACCAAGTCAATATGCGGGGGAACAGATTAGCTTAGGTAAATTGTACATGTAGGTAGGGGTAAAGTGACAATGCATAGATAATAAACAGAGAGTAGCAGCAGTGTAAAAACAAAGGGGGGGGGGGTTAACCAACTGTTCCTAGGCTGTCATTGAAAATAAGAATTTGTTCTTAACTGACTTGCCTAGTTAAATAAAGGTCAAATAAAAATAAATTTACTGCTGGTTAGAGTGCTGATGTTCACTGAATTGCTTCTAAAACACGTCACAACCTTCACTCCCATGTCTATTTCCACCTCCTCACATCTGAAACTTTACAATTATTAGGAGGAGGTTTCAGGTTAGACATTTTTACAGATAGAATGATTATCGTTGATAGACGCTGCCCACCCCTATCTAATTCATAATTTGTTGCACATGGCACAAGCAAATCACACTGCATCTGTGGTAGGTGATGTTATTTTCCGCTTAGGAAAAGTAAATTGCTGCAGCAGGTCTAATAAATAGTCTAAGCAGTGTTTCCCAGCCCTGGTCCCCGAGTACCCCCGACAGTACACAGTTTCATTGTAGCCTTTGACAAACATACCTCATTTAACTAGTTGAGGTTTTGATGATTAGTTGCTAAGATTAATCAGGGGTGCTTGTCCAGAGTACCAATAAAAATATGTACTGTTAGGGGTACATGAACACCAGGGTTGGGATACACTGGTCTAAGGCAGTGAATATATAGGCAACCTACAAGCTTCTCCTCCTATAGGACTTCCTAGGGTACTTTTCAAGGCTAATTAGGAGAGTTATTCTACCTGCTAATCATTATTTGTTGTTTCAACGTCCTCAGTAAAGAAACAAAGCAGCCAGACAGCCAGGCCACCTCTTACGGGGCAATAAATCTACATGTGAGAAGTGTGAAATTCAATAAGCCTGAATCTTAATCACCACTCCTGTTCAGTTCCCATTCAACCGTGACCACGAAAGAAAACAAAAACACCCACAGAGAAAATGGCAGCAGTAGGGCGTAGAGAAGTAATGTGGTTCACCTTGTGGTTCCCATAAAACCCATAAATCAACTCACTGACAAGAAGAGAGAGAACAAGATTATTTTATAATCATTATTATACATTTTCTGAGCTATTCAGATCATTAACAAGCTGTAATATTGTTTATGGCAAATGTTTGTATATGTGTGTAACGAAACTCGTCTTCGTCATCTGAGGAGGAGTATGAAATATCGGACCAATGCACAGCGTGGTAAGTGTCCATGTTAATTTATTAACTGAACACACAAAACCAAAATAACGAAGTGAATGAAAGAAACGAAACAGTTCTGCAAGGTGACATACACTAGACAGAAAACAACCACCCACAAACAAGAGTGGGAAAACAGGTTACCTTAGTATGGCTCTCAATCAGAGACCACGATTGACAACTGCCTCTGATTGGGAACCATACCAGGCCAAACACATAGAAATACCAAACATAGAACAAAAACATTGAATGCCCACCCCAACTCACGCCCTGACCAAACTAAAATAGAAACATACAAAAGGAACTAAGGTCAGGACGTGACAATGTGGGGAGCAGCGTGATTGCTCAATAGAATGTTGGCAAACACGACTTTTCAAAAGTTTGCTGTAATAAGCAAACATATGTAACTAATGTAACCAAGTCTTACGCCATCTGAAGAGATGTCTGTTTCTGTAAAAAAGGTGAGAGCTGATCTTTAAATCCTTTGATGAATATGCTGGCTGAGTATGTAACAGCAACAGCTGTGGTGTGTTAAAATCTGTCATGAGAATAATGGTATCCACTTGAGATAACAAAATACCTCCATTCAGCATCAATACCTCCATTCAGCGTCCATTCAGGTAAAACCATGTTTGGCCCAGCACTCACTTGTGTCCTAACACTTTGGCTGTGGTGGCGCGATACAGAGAACAATGGGAGAATTAGTGTGCGTGCGTGTACGTGTGTGTATGTACGTCCGTGTGTGCGTGCGATCATGTTTGTGTGTCTAACTCTCTCCCAACTGATCCAGAAAACAAAGACACATTTTTGGCTCTGTAACCATTTGACATTGAGGAAGCTGCTAAGACCATCAACACAAAACCACACAGGTGGAGTTATTAGCTGTTTCCCCAGTAGGCCTATCTTATTTGATAAGCTAATATTTTATACAGTATTACTAAACTGAGAAACAGTGAACATTTTAATATGCAATTTACAAATACATATTTCAATACATTTGAATTCAGATATTCATATATTTTATTGAAAAATCATTCTCAATGCAATTGCTGATGGAATTGGTAGATATATTATCCTACAGTAACACTGTGGGGGCCCACTCATGCTTTTCAAAACCCATTTTAATCATCTTCACAATCCAGAAAAAGAAGTGTATAAATCAACAGTAATTATCTCTCTGCTGGGTCTTAATGACAGGCTAAGCTTCACCCTCATCCTCTAAAGAAACAGCATGATGAAACTATGAGCTGACATCAAAGAATTTGATACAAAACACCCCTCTGAGTCCCAAATTAAACCCTATTCTCGTGCACTACTTTTATCCAGGTTTGACCGGGGACCATAGGGTTCTGGTCAAAAGTAGAGCACTATATAGGGAATAGGGCGCCATTTGGGACATCATTTCCTGGTCCACACCCTACCCTGTCTGCCATACAGGTGCATTCATCCAGCCAGAACAGCCCTTCTCCTTGACTGACCTTGAAGGAAACGTAATGTGCCAAACATAGAGGCTTTGTCTCTGTGAAATGTCACCAATTAATGGATGGAGCCAAGCGTGGGGTTATTTTTACAAGCTGATCGGGGACAAACAGCCAGGCACAGTCAGGCAAAGGAAGGGGACCTGAGTAGTGGAGCAGCAGGGGCCTGGGTGTGAGAGGCAGAGAGAGGAGCCAGAAGGTCAGGAATAATTAGAAGCCTTTGTGGGCTCTCTCCAGAGGCTCAGGAGGCTGCTACAGATGGGCCCTCAACTTAGCTTCACACCACCTTATACAGGGATACACACACAAACAAACATACACACACACACTCCAGACAACCTGGGAGACGTGCTGGGGTGCTGGATACAAAGAGCGCTAACAAGGGGGAGTGTACACAGGAGGAGAGCAAAGTAGAAGAAAGAGATGAGGAGAGAAAGGAGGGCAGCATGGTTTTGGTAGGAAATTAGTGAAGCCCCATTTGTCACTTTCCCTAATTGTTGCCTCATCTGGTATTGACTAATTGATGAATGGCTGAATGAATGTGTGTAGTGTAAGCGTTTTGTAATAGCTGGATGTATTTTGCCACTGGTCATTGCTTACAAAAGTCTTATTAGAGCTTGGCAGTTGTTTACTACATACTCCATATTATCTTTATAATGCCAGATGAATCTCCTGGCTGAATAACATGAGTTTTAGCAACACACTCCAGAGTTACAGAGTAGACCCACATTTGATTTTCCCATTTAAAATGTCAATGATGTCAACGAGCCCTATAACCAACTGTAATCTTTCTCCTTTTTTGAGCTGAGCTAGGGGAGAAAATCAATTTAGTCTAACCATGACTCGTTGTGCTGCAGGTATGACTACATAAAACGGCCCAGACACTGGCAATTAGTGACCTGACATCTCTATCGTAGCAGCAACATGCAAATTCACTCACACAGTCCACTCCGGTGAATTAAATGGAGCTCATATCAACTATGGCACCTGGATGGTCTATTGACTGTTTATGAACTTGATACAAACTCCATATAGCTACTATACATGTCTACATGAATAAACATTGGTTTATTCACATAAGGCTGTGTAATTCGGATTCATCCTGATTCACGTCACTCAGTGCTATTGAGCCAGTGATTCCCATCATCATTCCCATTGTACCACACAGTCTGCATTGTGACATGCAGAAGTAAAGTGTTTCTATGGCCTGCCCCTGTCTGCCTGTCACTCAGTCAGGTGAAGTCTTCATTCGGGCTGGTAATGATGATCGCATCGGCTTAGCGGCGCTGACAATCTCATCATCAGGTGTCTACACGTACCATGCTCTCCAGGGAATTCATTTAAGGGAATACACTCACCACGTACGCATACACACATGCATGCGTGCACATGAAAAACACACACACACGTTTCCCCATCTCAGGCAGCAACAGCAAACAAATATGTTATGGTCAACGTGGCGAGCTGCCATTGACAGTGTGAGATGGGAAATTGAAAATTGTCCCTGATATTTAACATCTTGCCAGAACACAAATCACAGAACCATTTTTAAGTTTCTCACAGAAAGATAGCCTACAGTGACGTACGCTGCTACAGTGATGTGCGCTGCTCTGCTCCACCAGTATGCAAATAACAGGAGTGTGTAACATTTGAATGAACGTTGGGAGCATTCTGGATAAGTGTTTTTCATGTCTAAGCTGCATAGGTCACCTGCAATATATCTTTACATGATTGATTGTGTGTAATTGCTAAACTTTATTTAATCTAAGCTTAGTGTTCTGCATGCTAATTCAGCATCATGCCTAACATGTAAATATCAGCTAAATGTCACGTTCATTAGGGCATGCAAAAATTTGGGTTTGTTACCCCCTCCCCTCCTTTTTCACTTTGGCTTCAAATCAGTGCAACCCTCTTGGCCTGGTTTTAAATAAGAGAGGTCTCTCATGAGGGTGAGGGGTGGGTTGGGGGGGTGTCTGTCCCCAAGATGGGGTCATGTCCTCAGTGAATATAG